>NC_037338.1:96649652-96714652 GCF_002263795.3 Bos taurus | reverse complement strand
GATAGCTGCTCATTATTAGTGGTCTCTGACCACATGCTTCAAATAAGCTCAGAAAGCTAGAGAATGGCCAAATGCAGAAGACCATGCAGAAAGTAAATGGTGGGTTTTTTTTTTTTGGTTTTGAAATAAGGACTGTTTTCTTCCTGTGAATGTACTCATTATCATGTTATAAATGGCTACACAATGTTTTGTTAAAATTAGACCAAAGCTATGCATGCATCTTCTCAATTAGTATTTTGGAAATCTTTAATCAAATATTTCACAGATCAAATGTGTGATATTTAAAAAAAAAAAAAAAATACGTATAATCCACATATGATACAAAAATTTTGGTGTCCCACTGGGGACAAAAGTGATACCATTTCAGAAAAATGGTCCTTTTCTCATTCATTATTTTTTTCAAATGAAAACAGTAGACCCCTGTTGAATTTAAAAATACATAGTACACTGAGTTGTGTACTTTAAGGTGATCAGTAAATGTCATTCGTATATACCTCATGGCAATAAGAATCCTGCCTCTATCAGATAATTAATCTCATGCTTATCTTTGTATTCATTTCCTTTGCCTCTGCTGCAGCCATCTTTTTTCCCTTTTCTCTAAAATGTTCAAAAGCGAATATATAAATTACAGTCAGTTGACTTCATTATGAATAGCAAATATTAACTGGTTCCCTTTTTTCCTTCACAGAACAGAATGTCCACTTTATTGTTTTTGTAATACCAAATTATCCTGATGTACTGGCACTGCTCAAAATAGCATGCTAGTAAATACGGCACGGGGGTCATTGGCATTCTCAGTACATTCCAATGTAACAGCACAGCATAAAGTTTTATCTGTATTATTATAAAGGACACAGACTGAGTTTTATTGAAAGGGCTTTGTGAAGCATGGCATGATTATAGGAAACATGAACTTAACTACGCTTTCCACATGATTTTACTTTTAAGTGTGCTAGCTCTTTAATATAAACACAGCATCTAATTAATGACTGAAGGTGGCTTCTATATTTTCACATAATATTCAGCTGCTTATATCTCTCTTAAGGAGTTTACATTTTGCTATCAGTGCTGTAGATGCTTCAGTCAACGGTGGACTTCGAAAAGGATATTTGTGCTTCTCATGGTCGTATCACATCCATCACTCTATTCCATTAAAAACCATGTAAGTGTCTGAAAAGCACGACCACCCACATGGCATGCAGAGGACAATGGCAGAGAGGCTTGAGAACATCTTCCAGGCAGCAAATCACACAAACAAGACCTCTATGTTAATAATGCATTCACTTACTTATAATTAATCAAAAAGGAACATTCTTAAACACAAATTAACCAAAAAAGTGGCTGGCTTGGCTAATAAAACAAAACATTATAGTGCAAATTTATTGATAATTTTCTCATAAACCATCTATTTACTAGTGACCTATAAATAAAAGCTTAGCTTTAAAAAGAAATCTATCTATATATCATTAACTCTTTAAGCAAATAACCTATAACAAAGACACCCAGATATTCTTCAGAAACACTTGACTTTCTAAAGCATATTCTAGATTTTGAAACTATAGCGATTTAATCCCCCTCTAACAAGAAATTAATGTGAATCAAATTCACTACAAAGACATATCAAAATTAAGGTACTCAGAAAATTACAGCAATTAAATGCAGCATTGCTCATTAGAACAATTAAAAACATTTCCCCTCCGGAGATTAAAATTTTTTTTTCCAGTTTAGGGGTATTGGGGGCATAAAGAATGAGATGGAGCACACACAAACGGGCATATAAACAATTAATTAGGAAAGCCAATTTAAGGAGAATGAGCATTAAGATCCTTTTGAAAACCACCATATCATAATTACAGTCAGTTTCTCCCCCAGTTGCTTAGGGGGCAATGTGTAAATGTACATTTCCCCCCATTGCCTACTTATGAAAAAAAAAGTTCATTATTCAACCCTCTTTTCTGAAGAGGAAATATGTATGCATTAATATAAATATGATCATAGATTTTTATTAACAGCATACCGATTTCAAAATTGCCTAAAGAAACCTGATTTTGAATTGGGTGTTTTAGGTGGTAAACCATGGAAATGTCAACTTTGATTTGAGCTAACAAAAAGGAATTTAGAGGATGGATAAGCTCCAGGACCTTTGAATTAAATGAAAGACCAGAACACTCCACAGAATGTCTGCAATAACAGTCTCTACAGAAAATTATGAGGAACTACATAAATCCACCCTCTTCCTCTTCACACAGGCTCATTAAAGCTGTACTGACTCTCTGGGCAGCTATAATTCTGCTGACTGATACCCTGGAATCACCCTGTCAATACCCAGTGGTGTGCTGCCTCTCCAACTACCTCTGCCCCTAATATTCCTCTCTTTGATGGGATTTGCTGACCTTTAATCTGATGCTAGTTTACTCTCATCACTGAAGTGTAAGTCGGAGAGCAATAAAACGGCAACCTCACTGATTCAAAAGGGAGAGCTAAAGCCTGCTAACTGTGAATCTAACCTTTCGTAATGGCTCGCTCTTAAAGGAGGAAGCATGAAGTGGAAGGCAGCTAAAACAAACAATGTGTAATTCTGAGCACAAGATTTATTAGAATCCCTTTTGCATGGGTATTACAAGAGGACATCAGGGCTGTAAACAAGAGAGACACAAATATTTGCAAGGGAGATCAAAGTCCTGGTCAGAATACCCTTCTATGCCAATACAAATCTCGACAAGAACTGTGCTATAGGAAATCAAACAAGGTTAGAGGAACAAAAAAAAACCTGGGATAACTCCAGGTGGATGTGAACAACACTGGAGTAATAAAATCATCATTAAAAATAAGATGTTTTTCTGTGATGAGGTATGAGACTATAATGACTGAAAACCAAAAACTCACATTCATAATGGGTCCTGAGGAATTCAAAGAGCTTGTGAAAATTAAATGCTTCCAAATAATTTTCAGTATAGTTTTAAAGGTGGGTTAGTGGAGGACAGAGGATCCAGGCATGCTGCAGTCCGTGGGGTCACAAAGAGTTGGACACAACTTAGCGACTGAATAGCAGCAACAAATAAGACCTCACATTTATTGAGTGCTTCCTATGTGTCAGGGCAGGCTCAAAGAGGTTTACTTGTATTAACTCATTTAATCATCTTAACAATCCCAAGAAGTAAGTCCTGTTACTGTGCCCACTTTTATTATCATGAAACTGAGGCCATGCTCATGGCCACACAACTAGGCAGTGAAAGAGCCAGGATCTGACCCTGGATAGTCCAGTTCACGGCCTGAACTCTTCACCACTTTTTGTACATGTTATGTTAACAGGACGTAAAGACAGAGTAACTGCCTAAAAGGAACATCCATCTTTATTTTACTTTTGTATTTTTAAGAGTTGGTTCTGGATCATTTAAAAAATATCCTCACTAAAAGACTTACTTCATTTGTGAGTTATCAAATGTGGTTTGTTTAATATTAGACAAATTATTTTGAAGAGATAAAAATTAATAATTTTTATGAATAACATAAATTATATTTCTATAATTTTATTTTATTTCTCCAAGTTAGTCTCTTAAAGATTATCATCAGGTATATTTTCTACAAATGTTGACAATTAGGAAGAAATGAGCAACTATTAATTTAAAAGTAGAAATAATGAAGTTTGAATATTTGACATTGTCAAGCTGTACTCCTACAAAAACCAAATGTATTATTCCATGTTTTCAAACAGCAGGAAATTCTGGGCTCTTTAAAATAATTTGAAAGTGGCATTCATTTTTTTTAATAATCTCCTGAGGTTTCAACTATTTGGCCAACAAGCTTGAAGGGCCATAGAGGGAATCACAAGTACATATAGATCAGTTTAATATCAACTAGTGGTGCTAATCGAACAAGGCCCCCGTTCACCTCCCTGCACAAAGAATGAGTGTCTTCCATTACAAATTAATCTGGTAAACAAAAAAAGAATGATCTTTCAGGTTGCAAAACACATGAATCTATATAAAATATACACTAAATGCCAGAGCGTAAACAAAGCGGAAGTTATTGCATAACAAATCTCTTCCAATTCTCTTGGGGAAAACAGAGTCTGACAGTATTAGGTTCTAACAGGTGCAGATAGCAGAAGAATTACTTATTCATTCTACCAGAAAGAAAGGGATAATAAAAAGCATAATTTAATTTATAATTTATGTTTACAAGTGTTATTTTTAAGAGTTACAGTCTGCGTTGCAGATTACTTGGTCTGGTTCAACTTGACATGTTGCATCATAGAACAAGCCTGAAGGGTCTTCACAACATGTACAGTAATTAACACGTCATTAACACATTAACTAATACACATTCAACATCATCAATGTTAATAGCATAATAATTAACTTATTGTACATAGCACATAGCACCCCGGGCACTTTTCAAAATAAATTTGGAAATGCATACTTTCAAATATTTTAAAAGGTAGCTATTCATACTGAAGCATTTTTCATCAATAAGTGTTTTCACTGTTGTGTATGTGTGCTGTGTGCGTATTTTTAAAATGAGGCATATTTAGTTACTCTAGAAATTAAATCTCTATCTGATTCAAGCTGTACTGGTACAAAAATACAAAGAACAAAGACAAGCCTTACTCTGTGAAAGAACTAGTAATACATTAAAAATTTAATACTTGGCAGGTCAAATCTGGATACTCTCTGGTGAAGACAACCAATATTAATGAATCAGACTACAGAGTCATTGTCTGGGATCCCAAAGGAAACAATAATGCGAGTACAACAAATTCTTCTTAGAAGAGAAAATCCTGCAGAACTACTTAACAGAGTATCATTGGTCAATGCTCTGATTATAAACATGTTAAACCTTATGTAATGTTTTTGAATATGCATGCAAGCTTGATCAGGTTTAACTAAAATTTTACTCTGATTTTATTTTTCAGTTTCAGTCTTTGCAATGAACATCTTTGCATAAACATGTGCCTCACCATTAATCTCTCTATACATAAGAAATATTAATTTATTTTTTAAAATACAAATTCTGTTTTATTTCCACAGTAGATTTAAAAGCTACAAATAAAGAAGTTTCTTCAAGAAATAGAAGATTTGGGTTTCTCTAACAACGAAGGTGACACAATTAAAAGAAGGGCAAAGAAAAGACAGCATCAGATGTCATGGCTCAAACAAGGATCCTGTCAGATCAGGTAGCCACTTTTCACAGTTGATCTGGAGAACTCTGAGTAGTAAATTGGTAACAAGAAAAGAGTGTGAAAGGATGAAATAAAATAAACACATTAGAGGCAGTCTACAGGTGAACTTGAGTTAATTATTGCCCAGTTATGATTTTTAAAATTTTGAAACCACTATTGGAAGTGAGACCCTCTAGAAAACATAACTAACTGGTTAGTTGGCTCAACTAACTACAGGGGTGCCACTATGTACCAGATGTCCAGTCTTTTCCTTTACACTCTTTCATTCATTCATGCTTTCACTCAACAAACTTCTACTAACTGCCCATTATACGTGCAGCACTGTGCTAAACTTCTATAGCTGTTCAGCAGAAATTATTGATCACAACTAACTTCAGACTCCATTAAGAAACAGCTATTTCAGAAATGCAATTTTGAAGTACAATTGCTAAATTTTAAATCAATTATTATATGTTATCTACTAAATTTTGTTATACAAAATATTTATATTCACTTAGTTTTTCATATGTATTCAAGAAGCTCAGATAATATTAACTGCCAGATAATGAATATATAAATACCCTCTAAGTAAAAGCATTTATTTTTAAGAACATGAAACATATCTTTCTCTTTATTTAAGTGAATTTTGTTACCAACTATCTTTGAGCTCCCTGGATCACTGGTGGTAGCAAGTAAACAGCACATCAATTTTTGATCAGAGACCTAGTGAAAATATTAGTGACCAAAAAAGGTGGTAGGTTAAATTTCCTTCCAGTTTTAAAATTCTGCAATTCTATAATAATGACCTTGCCTGCAAAAAACACTAAGAAAAATACATAAGCTTTAAAAATATTTTAAGCCATCTTTTAGAAAAGGTTTAAGGACTCTCAGCTGGTATCTACTAACAGCTCTCTTAATATCTCGTTAGAGAAAGAATAAATTCTAATTTAATCCTCAAACTGAACAAACTATCTCCCCTATTTAGTTCTTGGCCTATGGGAAGAACCTGAAAATAAAACACTTTACTTTTAAGCTTCTACCTTTTCAGGAATTAACGTTTTTAAAAGATCAGTTATCTGATAAAATACATTCCACATTCTGCATATTGCTTAGGAGCTGTATCTCTTTTTAAAAAGTATTAAGTCATATTTTGGGCACCAGTATGATATTAAAATACAAATACACGTGAGTATACATAACTAGGATAGGACTCATTTGTTTTTACTACATCACTATTTGTTTGGGTGTGAAGCTACCTGCATGTAAAGGCTACACTGTGGGGTCTTCTACACTACATACAATTATGCTGGGGTCACCTGGGTTACATAAAAAAGCCTGAAGTTTTAAACCGTCATTAGAATATTGCGGCCTGATTTTAACGATACAACCGTGCTTCTAATGATCTTAAAGGTAATTCACTATTCAGACCCCAAGCAAAAGATGCAAATGCACCACTGAAAGCTCCTTATTAAATACCCACAGGCTACATCTCTGTACAATAAGTGGTCCAGGTCTTTTTAGAACATACTAATTAGATGAACAGAGAATCGGAAAAATGCAAAACCAGGTCATGCAGCAAAAATGGTGAAGTGTTAAAAAAATGGGGGGAGGGGGAGAGATGAGAAAAACAACAAATAACTCCATTCCACCATTATTAAAAAATTATCTACAATAAGGAGGCAAAATAAATCATGTCAGGCCACTACTGGACTCACTGAGATTAGGGTGGATACTACTATTAAAGTTAAGTTTTAAGTTTATTGTCAGGGATATGCTTAACTGATGATACAATGCTATGAATAATACATTAAGCAAAAGCCCAATTTAAAATTAAATTTGCCTTGGGTTATCTCCTATTACTAGAAACACTCAGAATTATTCTGGTTTATAAATGAAAGCTAATATCAAGAAAATACTTTTGGGGGGCTTTACTCTTTAACAGTTACACATACAGAGCTGCCAAACCAATACCACCACAGTTTTACAGAAGAAAATGCCCTCTGTTATTAATGACTTCTAGACAAGCACATACATGAATACATTTAATATAAAAATACTACCTTTGTCATTTAAGATGTATCAAAAATCAACTAATTTATTTTCATATGAAGCATTTGGGAAAGTTACATTTTTAAAAATCTCCTTGCTCTAATCCTAACTTTGTACAGTTGCAAAGTAGAGTCTAGAACTACATTCTGGCGGTGAGGCAATGAGATGGTCACCAGGTGACCAAAAGGCAAGACACTGCCAGTGATATTTTAAAGCTCTATGATTTGTGTTCTTCTCTCCTCAGATGGTAAAGAGTATTCCAGCAAGGCTGGTGACCGGGGTTCAATTCCTGGGTCAGGAAAATCCCCTAGAGAAGGAAACAGCAACCTAGTCCAATATTCTTGCCTGGAAAATCCCATGGACAGAGAAGCCTAGCATCTATGGGATTGCAAAGAGTTAGACGCGACTAGGCAACTAACCAGAGAAGGCAATGGCACCCCACTCCAGTACTCTTGCTTGGAAAATTCCATGGACGGAGGAGCCTGTTAGGCTGCAATCCATGGAGTCACTCAGAGTAGGACACAACTGAGTGACTTCACTTTCACTTTTCACTTTCATGCATTGGAGAAGGAAATGGCAACCCACTCCAGTGTTCTTGCCTGGAGAATCCCAGGGACGGGGAAGCCTGGTGGGCTGCCGTGTATGGGGTCGCACAGAGTCAGACACAACTGAAGTGACTTAGCATAACAGCGCAGCATAGCATAGCATAGGCAACTAACAGCCAGGCAGCCTGTCTTTATGCACCCTCTGGTGATAACACACACACACACCTACCTACCTACCTTGTACCATACTCTCCCTCTCCAGCTCTCTCTCTCTCAAGATTGTGACACACACAACAAGAGGGAAAATAAATTAGGCATATAATATAAAGGGCTGTCATCATATAAATTTTTTGCAAAACAATTTAGCTTGTTTAGAACCACTTATTGAAACCAGCACTTTAGCAACATTTCTTTCAATACCACAGAAATTTTGTTTAATGAATAATGTATTAGAAAAAAATATCTCTTTGATATCAAACTGGGGTGTTTGCTGTTGTTGTTCTTTGTTTTTGGTACCAAATCAGTCCTAAATTCAGCCATTTCTATTTTAGCTCAGTTCAGTTCAGTCGCTTAGTCATGTCTGACTCTTTGCAACCCCATGAATCGCAGCACGCCAGGTCTCCCTGTCCATCACCAACTCCCAGAGTTCACTCAAACTCACGTCCATTGAGTCAGTGATGCCATCCAGCCATCTCATCCTCTGTCGTCCCCTTCTCTTCCTGCCCCTGATCCCTCCCAGCATCAGAGTCTTTTCCAATAAGTCAACTCTTCGCATGAGGTGGCCAAAGTATTGGAGTTTCAGCTTTAGCATCAGTCCTTCCAATGAACACCCAGGGCTGATCTCCTTTAGGATGGACTGGTTGGATCTCCTTGCAGTCCGAGGGACTCTCAAGAGTCTTCTCCAACACCACAGTTCAAAAGCATCAATTCTTCAGTGCTCAGCTTTCTTCACAGTCCAACTCTCACATCCATACATGACCACTGGAAAAACCATAGCCTTGACTGAACAGACCTTTGTGGACAAAGTAATGTCTCTGCTTTTGAATATGCTATCTAGGTTGGTCATAACTTTCCTTCCAAGGAGTAAGCATCTTTTAATTTCATGGCTGCAATCACCATCTGCAGTGATTTGGGAGCCCCCCAAAATAAAGTCTGACACTGTTTCCACAGTTTCCCCATCTATTTGCCATGAAGTGATGGGACCAGATGCCATGATCTTCGTTTTCTGAATGTTGAGCTTTAAGCCAACTTTTTCACTCTCCTCTCTCACTTTCATCAAGAGGCTTTCTAGTTCCTCTTCACTTTCTGCCATAAGGGTGGTGTCATCTGCATATCTGAGGTTATTGATATTTCTCCCAGCAATCTTGATTCCAGCTTGTGCTTCTTTCAGCCCAGCGTTTCTCATGATGTACTCTGCATATAAGTTAAATAAGCAGGGTGACAATATACAGCCTTGACATACTCCTTTTCCTATTTGGAACCAGTCTGTTGTTCCATGTCCAGTTCTAACCCTTTCCTCCTGACCTGCATACAGGTTTCTCAAGAGGCAGGTCAGGTGGTCTGGTATTCCCATCTCTTTCAGAATTTTCCACAGTTTATTGTGATCCACACAGTCAAAGGCTTTGGCATAGTCAATAAAGCAGAAATAGATATTTTTCTGGAACTCTCTTGCTTTTTCCATGATCCAGCAGATGTTGGCAATTTGATCTCTGGTTCTTCTGCCTTTTCTAAAACCAGCTTGAACATCAGGAAGTTCACGGTTCATGTATTGCTGAAGCCTGGCTTGGAGAATTTTGAGCATTACTTTACTAGCGTGTGAGATGAGAGCAATTGTGTGGTAGTTTGAACATTCTTTGGCATTGCCTTTCTTTGGGATTGGAATGAAAACTGACCTTTTCCAGTCCTGTGGCCACTGCTGAGTCTTCCAAATTTGCTGGCATATTGAGTGCAGCACTTTCACAGCATCATCTTTCAGGATTTGGAATAGCTCAACCGGAATTCCATCATCTCCACTTGCTTTGTTCGTAGTGATGCTTCCTAAGGCCCACTTGACTTCACATTCCAGGATGTCTGGCTCTAGGTCAGTAATCACACCATCGTGATTATCTTGGTCATGAAGATCTTTTTCGTACAGTTCTTCTGTGTATTCTTGCCACCTCTTCTTAATATCTTCTGCTTCTCTTAGGTCCATACCATTTCTGTCCTTTATCGAGCCCATCTTTGCATGAAATGTTCCCTTGGTATCTCTAACTTTCTTGAAGAGATCTCTAGTCTTTCCCATTCTGTTGTTTTCCTCTATTTCTTTGCATTGGTCACTGAGGAAGGCTTTCTTATCTCTCCTTGCTATTCTTTGGAACTCTGCATTCAGATGCTTATATCTTTCCTTTTCTCCTTTGCTTTTTGCTTCTCTCCTTTTCACAGCTATTTGTAAGGCCTCCTCAGACAGCCATTTTGCTTTTTTGCGTTTCTTTTCCATGGGGATGGTCTTGATCCCTGTCTCCTGTACAATGTCACAAACCTCCATCCATAGTTCATCAGACACTCTATCAGATCTAATCCTTTAAATCTATTTCTCACTTCCACTGTATAATCATAAGGGATTTGATTTAAGTCATACCTGAATGGTCTAGTGGTTTTCCCTACTTTCTTCAATTTAAGTCTGATTTTGGCAGTAAGGAGTTCATGATCTAAACCACAGTCAGCTCCCGGTCTTGTTTTTGCTGACTGTATAGAGCTTCTCCATCTTTGGCTGCAAAGAATATAATCAATCTGATTTCGGTATTGACCATCTGGTGATGTCCATGTGTAGAGTCTTCTCTTGTGTTGTTGGAAGAGGGTACTTGGGTATTATTTTAAAAAATTAAATATTTTACATAAATTTAGGCATCCATTTTAAACAACAGACTTGTACTCATACTTTAAACAACTTTAACATTCAATATAAAATTACTATATATGGAACAACAGACTGGTTCCAATTCGGGAAAGGAGTACGTCAAGGCTGTATATTGTCACCCTGCTTATTTAACTTATATGCAGAGTACATCATGAGAAATGCTGGACTGGATGAAGCACAAGCTGGAATCAAGATTGCTGGGAGAAATATCAATAACCCCAGATATGCAGATGACACCACCCTTATGGAAGAAAGCGAGGAAGAACTAAACAGCATTTTGATGAAAGTGAAAGAGGAGAGTGAAAAAGTTGGCTTAAAGCTCAACATTCAGAAAACTAAGATCATGGCATCTGGTCTCATCACTTCATGGCAAATAGATGGGGAAACAGAGGAAACAGTGACAGACTTTATTTTGGGGGGCTCCAAAATCACTGCAGATGGTGACTGCAGCCATGAAATTAAAAGACGCTTGCTCCTTGAAGGAAAAGTTATGACCAACCTAGACAGCATATTAAAAAGCAGAGACATTACTTTGCCAACAAAGATCCATCTAATCAAGGCTATGGTTTTTCCAGTGGTCATGTATGGATGTGAGAGTTGGACTATAAAGAAAACTGAGTGCCGAAGATTGATGCTTTTAAACTGTAGTGTTGGAGAAGATTCTTGAGAGTCCCTTGGCAAGGAGATCTAACCAGTCCATCCTAAAGGAAATAAGTACTGAATATTCATCGGAGGGATGGATCCTGAAGCTGAGACTCCAATATGTTGGTCACCTGATGCGAAGAACTGACTCATTTGAAAAGACCTTGATGCTGGGAAAGACTGAAGACAGGAGAAGGGGATGACACAGGATGAGATGGTTAGATGGCATCACTGACTCAATGGACATGAGTTTGGGTAAACTCTGGGAGTTGGTAATGGTCAGGGAGGCCTGGCGTGCTGCAGACTATGGCGTCACAAAGAGTCAGACACAACTGAGTGACTGAACTGAAGTGAACTGATGATATAAATAATCTCAGACACCCAGAAGGAACTACTAAATCAATCCACTACAACTCAAATTTATGAAACTTGAGCACTAGACTAGAAGCCCAGGGTTCTGTGTCCTCATCTCATCTGTGCTTTACTATTTGGTAGTGGCCTTGGACAAGTGGCCTCCCCTGAATCTCACCTCCCTGTCTATGAAACAAGAGGACTCAGCAAGATGTTCCATAGAGTCCCTTCTCTCAACAGGTACGGAATTCATCTAGGACTCTCTGATAGTATTGTTATAAACTTTCACAGTTTAGTTCAGTTCCATCACTCAGTTGTGTCCCACTCTTTGTGACGCCATGAAGTACAGCAGGCCAGGCTTCCCTGTCCATTACCAACTCCCAGAGCTTGCTTAAACTCACGTCCATCAGGTCAGTGATGCCATCCAACCATCTCATTCTCTGTCATCCCCTTCTCCTCCTGCCTTCAATCTTTCCCAGCATCAGGGTCTTTCGAAATGAGTCAGTTCTTCATATCAGGTGGTCCAAGTATTGGGGCTTCCACTTCAGCATCAGTCCTTCCAATGAATATTCGGGACTGATTTCCTTTAGGATAGACTGGTTTGATCTCCTTGCAGTCCAAGGGACTCTCAGGAGTCTTTTCCAACACCACAGTTCAAAAGCATCAATTCCTTGGTGCTCAGCTTTCTTTATGGTCCAACTCTCACATCCATACATAACTACTGGAAAAACCATAATTTTGAGTAGACAGACCTTTGTCAGGGAAGTAATGTCTCTGCTTTTCAATAAGCTATCACAAGTGGCCCAAAGATTTTGAAGCAAGTCTAAAACTCAAAAGGCCTTTGAACTCATTTTATTTACTCTGTAATGCAAATTTGAATAATTATTCACTAAATTCTCTGAAATTTGATTTGCATCACATTCTAGGAGATTATAAAAGTTCTTGGGAGAAAATCTTCCTCTTCTCTCAGAATCAGGTTGTTCTAGAGAAGAGGGAATAGAGGTGAGGAATGGGTAGTGGAAAGGGGTTCATGCTGGTGAAAGTAGTAGCTCCCAGCTGATAAATTTTAGTCTAAAAATGCACAACAGTACCTTAGGACTTCAAATCTGTCTTTCCTAGTCAACAGACCACCAGTCCACAGAACTATAGTGCAAGAAGGAACCACAGTATCTATTCCATCACACTGTTGACTTGAGGCTTAAGTTACAATTCTTGCTAAAACCCACTATATTTAAAAAGCCATCCCGGGTAGCTCAGACAGTAAAGAATCTGCCTGCAATGTAAGAGACTAGGTTCAATCCCTGGGTTGGGAAGGTCCCCTGGAGAAGGGAATGGCAACCTACGCCGCTATTCTTGCCTGGAGAATTCCAGGGACAGAGGAGCCTGGCAGGCTTCAGTCCACAATGTCACAAAGAGTCGGACACGACTGAGCAACTAACACACCACACACACACACACACACACACACATACACACACACACACATTAAAGAAGGGTGCATTTTGTAGTGTGCTGGGTAGTTCTTCATAAAAGGAATGCTGTCTGTAAGTGAATGATAATTAAATAAGTTACATTAATATCAATTATTATCAAAGTGATTAAGTGAAATGCATATATTTTTAAATTTTATTTAAAACAACCAATCTTCAGTTAGAGTTGTTAAAGCCAAAATCATCTAGTAAATACATAATCTCTAGTTTGAGATCTTAATAGGATGCTATGCAAATGGTAATTCTACCCATGTCCAATACAGAATAAATATGCACTTGTATGGAAGACCCCCATAAACTTTGATGCTGTGTCTTACTTCAGTCCAGTACTTTTAAATCAGATACTTCAAATAGCAGTTTTCCCTACATAAACTAGAACTACAATAAATCCCAGTATATGTGGTCTTTTAAACATGTGAATACATTTTGCTGGTATATATGACATTTCAGAATAGTTTAGGCCTCTAACTAATTTGCTGAAGATGATTCAAATATTTTAAACCAAAATTGGAAGTAACATTTGCCAAAAAGCAATGATAGTGATGATTCTGAAAATCTAGAAAAGACTTCATCAATTCATACTTAGATCACTTTCCCCATTCCAAAACATACTCTATTTTTTTTTTCTGGTACTCTCCATAAAGTCTCAAGTTTGACAGGTGATATAATAAGCAAAATAACTTGTGAATGGTTTTTTTTGTCCTCAAGAAGCTATTCTAAATGAATTAGTCTTCCACAAATTAATGAACTCATACTTTAAGATGCATTTGCAAAATGTTCTATCATTCCAATAATAATTTGCAAACTAGTTAAGAAATGTTAGCCTACCAGGGAGAAAAAGTCTAATGGGGACTGAATGTCATGTTTGCATGAAAAAAAAGGACATGTGAATATAAACCCCATATCTACTGGTTTTGACATGCCATTGCATTTAAGTGATTTTATTATGCATATTATTTCAAATATTCCATTGTAGATATACATTTAACTATTGAAACCCTTTAAACAATGATTAAATTTTTAAAATCACATTAAATTACATGTAATCTCTTAAAATCAATTATAAATGAACAGGAAAGGAAACAGTTAATATACTAATTACAGTAATTAAGAGTTGCCAATTTAATTATAGCTAGGGATATGAGTGCTCTAACATTTGTTAGAGTGTAAAAAACAAACCTTTAATGCAGAGACTTTGTTCACAAACATCTAATGGAGACCTCCTCTACCTCACTCTGTGTTTCTCTGCTGACACAACAGCAATGGGTTCAGATTGAAGAACTTGTCAGCAATCAGGCAGGAAGAGGCTAATTAGCTTGCAGGTTAATGAGTGTGATGGCTCTTGACAGCATTTTGTTACAGCCTCTTCTGTATTTAAACAATAAATGATTACTTATATACAGTAGAGACATTCTAACCATAATAGCCAAGCCCACATTTGCTTTTACCAGTAGAAAATCAGTTCCTTTGTTTCTAAATCAAAAATATATAAAATTTGCATTACTTTTATGTCTATCACACTCTTATAATATGCTGGGAAGGAAATAGGCATTTCTAAAAAGGTAATAAATGTACTTTATATAGATGTATGCCCTTTTGAGTTGAAAATTTCCACTGAAAGGATGCATGGTTGGTGAAATAACTGGGTTGGTAAATGATAATTTAAATATGGCAGCTATTTAGTAATGTGCAACAACTTTCCTTTAAAAAAAAAAATCAAGATTTTAGTCTTAATTTTTTAATTCTAGGTTTCTCTCTCTCTGAAATAGGTATACAAGGCACACACAGAGGACTCTCTTTGCTTACCTTGTCAGTTACCAGGGATTTGAAAACAGGTGGTGAATTAAGGAAATAGCTCTATAGAGAGATTAACCCATTTCATCAGCCAGTGGAGAAGGAAATAAGAACATTTTTACAGCATCCCTATAATCCATATATTTAGTGGTAACACAAATGCCTTATAAAAGCACTAAAGAAAAGAAATAAGTACTCTGCAACATTTTGATTTATTTTGTAAAGTGGCAAGTGTTAAAAACCAAGTAGACTGATTTTTATTTACATGAGAAGAAAATGGTATGTGTCCAAGAAAACCTTATCTGAGAATTAAACTGAACTTTAGCTGCATATTATCAAGGGAGGTTATTTCAATTTAATATTCAGTGTTCCCTAGAAATTTGAGCACAGACATGGAAGAAACACCTGCTGAGATTCACACTGCTTTCTAAATTATTTTGCATGCATGAAAATATTATTTGTGTACCTTCTCACTACTGTATGATGAACATTTGAATAAAAATAGGAAAGTAATAAAAATTTCAAATATATACCTTTCTAAAGGTCTGTTTTATGTTTAAAAATAAAAGTATTATATCCATCACAATTACGGAAGCCAATAAATAATTGTACATCAAAAAGCTCTAACAGACCTGGGCAGAGTTAGTAGAAGGAAAAAGAAACTAGGGTAAAAACCAAAACGGCTGTAAAGTAAAAAGCTCCAGGTGTAGCAAGTGCCTATAATTTCCCAGGGATGAAAAAAAATAATTTAAATTCAAAGTTTGTGGTTACTTTGTCACTTTCCCTTAGTTATTTTGAATAATAAATACTCAGGGTCAAAATACAAATATTTAAAGAATTTTCCATCATTTGTGTGCTGCTTATACATCTGAATTGCCTATTATTAATACATTATCAACAATATATGAATATAGATTTCTCTGTATCAGTTCAGTTCAGTCGCTCAGTCGTGTCCGACTCTTTGCGACCCCTGTATCAGGTGTACTCAAATAACATAGTATTAACATACTGTTAGCTTCCAGGTACAGGTGTGCCATATCACACATACATGTAGCCTATTGCACCTTCTATAATTTGTGCCCCTAAGGTGGTTAATACAGATCCTTAAGCCCCAAAGGTCACCACAATGCTGTGCTAAATCCAGGTAAGTATATAAACAACTTTTCCCAAGTTCTAACCTAATTAAATTTTAGAGAATCAAAATTTTCCTCCAAATCATATGATTAATTCCAACCTAGTGGCTTTTTTGGGGAAACTGACACCTATCCAAAATCACAACCCATTCTGCCTGTTTAAATGAGAATATTCTTCAGTCTGAAAAATTATTTATAGAGATTTTTTACTACCCTTGTATACTGCAATGTTATTTCCTTTCCCACACACTAGCAAAGTCCATTTTCACAACTGCTATAAAGCGGCATGTTCACAGCTAGTAAAACAACTCAATAAATAGCCTCACGAAGCTATAGCTGTCTCATATCCTTTCCTCAATAAAAACAGAGGTGAACTGCTTATTTTCAGCAGCACACTATAAGAAGACAGAAGCATTATGACTGCTCATACATTCTGACTATCATTTGCCACAAGCTATATCTGTCAGCATTAAATAAAGCTGCATTATAAATGTAAACAAAACACCCACATCTACAAAATGAGCTGTCCTCCATGGCTGTAGGCATGAATTGAACCCGCTTATTGACTCAGGTTGCTCTTTTTATTTATTCTTCTACAAAGACATGCATTTACTTTACCCTACAAGCATACTAGGTTTCAGAAAGGCAACTAGTCTTATGATAGAGAAAAAAGGCACAAGTTGACAAATGCATATCGTAACAGGAATAACATTATGTAGGCAAACAAATTGTTAAAAAACTATCTTAAAATGTTATCCTAGATCAAGACACTAAATAGTAAATAATCTGTGGACCTAATCCTCCACATATGTGTTCATGAACTGTAAGAGGTAATCAAAAAAAACACAGAACTTTAATTTCAAATATCTAATGATAATGAAAGGGACATAATGATACTTACACTATTTGCTCCACCTTGCACACCTTGGGTATTCACTGATAAAATGGGGAGTTAAATAAATATTGAGGGAATTTAACTAGGCAGAGTATAAAATTTACTCAAGCTACCAACAAAAAATCATTTCTGAAAAAAAATAAATACATCCTTTGCAAAATGTTTTGGTACTTTTCCCTGGTATTTCAGTCTTAGTGCAACTTTATGAGGCCACTGTGACAGAAGATCAAAAGGGTAATACACAGAAGGGTACCAAAAACTTTGTAATCCCAAAAACGTTTTGCCATCTTTATTTTTAAAAATTCTGCAGAGATAATAGATAATACCGAATTTACTGCAATAAGTTTACATTCTCACTTCAAATGTTTCAAAAAAGGAAGGACAAGGTCTCTTTTCCTTTTTTGTTGTTACAAGATAGGACACGACACCAGGGAAACAGACACCTGAATTGCAGATACACCAAACTCCTAGAAGTGAACATAGCTCTGATGATATTCCAACAGGTGTGCTGGATGTCAAAATTCTAGTTTATTTCCAAGCTTATTTTGAAAAGGACCATCATCATGCCAAATCATGACAAATGAAGGTATGTTTTCAAGACATTCATTACAGATGGAGCCAGAGTACACATACAAGCCACCAATACACATCGATTACAGTAAATATGAAAGGCAGCATTCCTTCAAAGAACCACATAGGGATCTTGCAGTGTACTTGATCAAATAATTTCTCAATTAGTTTTCTCTGCTAAATTAACTGATTGCTTGGGCCTCATCACAGAACTAGATTAACTGATTGCTTGGGCCTCATTACAGAACTAGATTACAAATATGCCAGTGTAGCCAGAGACGATGGAACAGATTTCTAGACACAGAGATCTAAAAGGACCAAGTACTCCAAAAAGGTTCGTAACTATGTCACCTGTTGAATAATCCTGAGTCACTGAGAGGTTTAAAAGTTTGTCCTTTGTTCCTAAGAAAAAAATGGTCCACAAATTAAAGTCTAGATTTTAAAAGCAAGAAGTAAAATGCAGTGATTAAAATATTAACACATACTGTCACAGCTTATTCTTATGTAGGACATCATCCCCTATCACAAATGTTCCTTTGCTTCTATTCCATAGATGGATATTAATTATTACTGCCTTTCCTTTCTAAGATAAGCTTGTTAACAAGAACTACAGGATTGCTTACAGATGCTATCCATATTAGGTAGGTTGCATCATTGTTTATGATGTTTACAGAAAAAAGTGAAATCAGTACAAAGAAATAGTATAGAGTAATTAATGTATTGTAGTGTAGTAATTTCCACTTTCTACCTCCATTTAAATAAAATAAAGCTCAGTAATGCCAGCGTAAATCAGGGGGAGCCACAGGGGAGCACAGCAAGGCAAAGACATTAAAGCCAAACCAAAGCCCTTCTTCACCCAAGCTACTATTATTATTACTTGTGCAAAGCAAATATTCAGCCTCCAACCCTAAATCATTTCAATTCCTATTTCCAAGTATAATTTAATCTTTTTCAGCGACACTTGATGCTTACTTCATCACAGCATAATGACAGATTAAAAAGTTGTTGAATTAAATATTAAAGAGGACTTCAGGCAGTTCTGCATTTTTAAGGAATAACACAGATTGGGGATGAAATGAGAAGCCCAAATGCATATTTTATACCAAAAGGAAAGAATACATATATTTTTCCTCCAGGCCACCTACTTTGTAATAAAACACAGGGCAGGTTTTTATTTAGTGGATAAAAATGTGAAACAGTATTATAAGCTTCATATCATTATAATCTGGCACCATACAATGATGTCAAAGCTAATGATACTAAGTAAGAATATGATTTTTTTGGTATCTTATTTAAATATTTTTAAAATAAGTATATTCATAATTTATCCCTTTTGCATTCTGATTTTAAAAATTAACTTATTTGTGGAAATTTCCCTCAGAGATAAGAATCTCACAGATGATAGCATCAAAAGCAGACCATTATGTAAATGATTTCATGATACAAACTGTTCTGAGTAGATAAAAAAAGTTGAACCATACTGGTAAATACAGTTCCAATTAAAATGCTGATTGGATTTCTACATCTAATTTTGGAAACTCCCATTAGATTCAGGTAAAATTAAAGATGAAATGTATATAAAAGTAGTACCTTAACTCGAGTGGAATGGACATAGGGTCAAAAAACAAGATTTTGGATGTTATATTTAAATATATATAGGTAATAATACAAAGATATACACAGTTATAATTCCAAGGACCCACAGATCACTAAGTTTGGTGTATCTTTTCAATTTTATTGTTTTTAAAGAACAGAGTTCTTATTTTCCCCTGAGGTCTAAAAGAAAACAAGCTTTTTTGTTCCATGGTGAATTCAAACAATTTAACAGGGGAAAAACGAACTCCATGAACATTTGACTCTATTTGTAAAACATCAAATCGCAATCTTTTGTACATGCACAAGTTTTTATACCATGATTATATATAAGTACTTTTCTGCTTTTTTATCTCACTTATATGTTATCAATACTTTCTGTTTGACTGAACCACATGAAATTGCCATTTTTAATGTCAAAACGGTCAGATACCAGCAATTTCATATGATTTGACATTCATTTTAGAAAATTGCATCTTTGTATAATTCCACTTAAAGAAGAGAAAAATCATCCACAATACTGTTTTAAACAATTAGAAGTGACTTTAAAAAATATGTACTGTATAGAGGGATCAACTTTTCCACAGACCAAGGAAGAAAAGACATTTGTTTTCGAAAATAGTTCATTTTTGGAACAAGTCCATAGTACAAACGTCAGAAGAGGACATTAAACATTTTTAAAGTAACACTTCTTATCTATTTGTTTAAAGAAATAAAGACAGTGATAAGGGTACTACATTGATTTCTTCAGAAATTATGACTGGCTGGAAAAGAACTAAATGTCATCATCCTCACATGGCCTTGAAAGGATGGCCTAGTTCCTTTTGGAAAAATTTTCAGTGTGGTTGCTCCTGGCTGAATGTGACACAATTTACTCATTAAATTCTACACATGCAATCCTTTATTTTAAAGAAAACTACAAAATATGACCATGGAATTGTTTTTGCAAATCTAAAAATGGGGCAAGGCTTTTCAAATCATCCTCTTATTAATGTTTTCCAGGCTCCCTGTTCTGCTGTTCTACAGGCATGGATATTTGACTAGTCCTTCCCTGCAAGCATTCAATTCTAAGTCCACACAATGAGGTGTATGCACTACACTGCAGAAATACTGTACAATAATCTTTACTGATTCTCTGTAAAAGTGCAAAAAAAAAAAAAAGAAAAAGAAAAAAGCACATTCATTCTCCTACTATCCTCAATACTTCCTGACTAAAGCCAAGTCACTGGGGAAATGGATTGGGGGGCGGAGGGATAGTGGTGACAAGCGCAATTTTTCTACCGTTCCCCTATTTAAATCCCGGAAAGAGCAATAATCTAAAATTTCTGGAATGTTTTCCATGCCGCAAGAATGAGGCAATAATTTCCTATCACCTAGCACATAGTAAGTACTCAACAAATGTTTGTACAATTAAATTTCCTAGGAATTCCCTGTGGACTTCAGTCTCCCACTGAACAACAGCCATTAAGTTAGGATGCTCCAGTCAATTACGGCGGGAAACCTCCGAATGATGTTTCATGTTTATGGTGAGGGGTTAGAGAGTTAAATTTTTTTCTTAACCATTTTGCCAGGGTGTCCTTGCTTTGCAGCTGGTTCGAATTTTCTAACGTGAAAGAGGTTCATGTGGTAATTTTTTCCCGTTTTTTTCGGAGATACCTGAGTAGGTAGCAGCCCGAGTATTTGAAATCAAGGAAATCCAGCCACTAAGGTCGCCAGGCCTCGAACCAAGTTTCAGGTTTGGATTTGAAAGGCACTAACTCTTGAGAGCTCGGGGGGCAAAGCTGATCCCCGGGGTGCGGACCCCAGGGCACAAGGCTGGCTGCGGGCAGCTGGGGAGGCAGCTCTGGCCGCGGCCGGCCGGGCAGCCACCTCCGTGGGACGCAGCCGGGACGACCGCTGGCAGGGGGCGGCTCCGGCGGCCGCGCTGCTCTGCCCCGAGGCTCCCGGGGCGCGCCCATTGTTCTCCGCTCACCGAGCGGCGGCCCGCCGGCCCGGACGATCCCCGCTCCCCCTCCGGGCGACCCCGCCGGCTCCCCAGCTCCCCGCCGCGGCGCGCCCCCCGCCCCTCCGGCTGACAGCGGATTCTCACCGCCCTGACTGCATAATTAATGTAAATGGAGCAGCCTCCATGTCATGTGCGGCCTCTTTGGGTTTACTTTTGTGCGACACTTACACAGGAATATTAACTAGAGAAAGCAGCATCACAACAGGGGTGGAAAATCAGCCTGTCAGGGACTCATTCCAAATGCCACGGAAAAAGAAGCGGCTTCAAGATTGTTTCATCAAGGTGATTGAGAACAAAAACTACCGAGGAAAGAAAATTCGGGCTTACACTGAGCTCCCACACATCCATTATTTATCTCTCTAGACTCTTTAGGAACTAGGTTCCTAAACACCGCTTAATGCAAAACTCGGGACTCTGCGTTTGTGCACAGCCAAGCGAGCCCTGGTTCGGGCCGCGCGTGTGCAAAGGCGCACCTAATCCACAAGTGTGCAGACCCCCTTCGAACCCCACAACCAGGGAGGAAGAGGCCTGAACCTAAAGACACCTCTCCACGGGTCAGTGAGTTATTCCGAGAAACCACGGATAATCGTGGGTGACCCCACACCTTATCTGGAATCAAGGCCGATATCTCTGGGGATACTCAAGAGCCCTTCAATAAGGTGCCTGATTTATATTATTGCTACTCTACCTTCAGTCAAACTATATTAAGGACATTTTATTGTACTCTGGTCATTGACTGGTTTTCCTTCCATAACCTGCCATGAGAAAGGAAACTCAGAAGTCAAAATAATGAGTAAACTTGCAGAGCACATTGTACACCAAAAAACATATCTCTTATTTTTTTTTACTTATATTCATAATTATCCAGAATATTTCATATTTCATATTCTGGATAATTATGATAATTATAACATTGGATATATTCTCTTTTCTAAAAGAGCAGAGAATATGACTTCCTAAGTGTTTAGGTTGCCTAATCTAAATAAGTAGGAAATCTTGCTATACTTTCTATAGACCAGTATATCGGCCTACTAAAAATATTATTTTAAAAAGTAAGAACTTACATCTCAAATGCACACATTCAGTTACATAAATTCAGTTAAGACTTAAACAGTATTATAAATTTATGAACAATATTATTAGTTACATTAAGGCTCTAAGTGTTTTTATAATAGTAAGTAATCAAATCTCAAACTTTCCTAATATTTAGTTTCTACACAATTTAGAAGAGGAAATGAAATTCACTAGAAAATAGACCCCCAAAAATCCAATAAGAATGAGGATATTGTAAATTTCAACTTGCATGTGTGTTAGGTGTTGTTAAGGAACAACAATTACAAAATTGGTACTATCAAATCTTATGCTTCCCAAATAATGCCATCAAGTGAGAGTGTCTGTTTTGGAAGGCATGTCTGCCACCTCTCCTCTCATGTAACAGAGTGACTTAATCCTGAATGTTCTCAGGGAATTCCTCCACACAAAGGGGTCAATTGTAGGCCACAGAATAACCTTATACATATTTGTCTATCAAGTGGTTGAGAACTAAATCCACCTGCATGTCTGTACTGGCTTAATTAAGGATATGTACAATAACTGAAAATAATACCTTTATCCATTCAATACACTACATGACAGAAGAGATCAAAATGGACATGTCGATCAAAAGGTTTACATTAGACAGGAAGCAGCCGTCAGACCATTATTACAAATTAAAGGTATTATATTCAAGTCATTTTTAATCTCTTAAAAATGAATAACCCTTCTCTGCACATTAAATCATTTTTCTCCACAGAAGTAACATTTCTTTCATGTCTAAATGCACATATTCCTTCATATGCTTCAGTTCTTTTACTAGAGGTGATAGAGGTCTATTACTCTCAATTGTAAGTCAGCATTAGCCAAGTTTGGGCTTCTCTCTTTAGAGGATATAACTGACTCAACACAGACTTATGCAAAAGCTCCTACATTAAAAACATGAGAACTCAAACTGGTCATACACAGTGATCTTATCTCCTGAATCTTTTGCTGCACTAAAATTCTTACTGGCATTCTATAGTTAATAACTTCTATATTAACATAAGCTGCTTTATGTCTAGTCACTGTGCTTAATAAATATAAATTCTCCCTTATTTTCTCTGAATAACTAAATTAGCCTTCTAATCCTGGAAATCTTTTACTTTTAAGAACTTAAAAAATCATGTATTAAAATACCAATCCTGATTTTAAAAGGATACCAAATTTAGGATCAGTGAAGTAGAAACAGAAAAGTCCCTTGAGATACTGTGTGAAACCTGCAGCTCATTGATTTTGTTCTTGATAATATGCTATTAAATTGGCGAACATGCTGACCTTGTGTGCAAAGGCAGAATTGTGCATATGCCACAGAAAGTTAAAAAAACAGCCTCAAAATGACTGTTTAAAACTGTAGGTTACAAAACCTTAAAATACAGACAAGTATTCCATAGTTTATTTAAAATTGGCAACCACAATTTAACAAGCTATTCTAACAAATGATTAGCATAGCATGTGCTTTTCTTTAGCCATCAATTATGACACAGGGTAATGCAGGGCACAACTTAAGTGTCAAATTACAATATGCTATACAAAACCACTTTGCAACACAGCTTTCTGTTTGCTTAGCAATTACTACAGAGCGCACTGCTTTTCATGAAAGGAATTGGTCAGAACTGTTTATAAGAATTACCACAAATGTTTATATATTTATATGACAAGGAATTAGTTGACGGTTTCAGAAAATTTCTCTTTAACCTTTGATAAATAAGCTGCATTATCTTGTATTGGCTTAAAACTGTGCATATAACCAAAATGGTCTAGATCTTTCTCTTTTTAAAATAAGATTCATCTGTGGTATGTGACAAAAGTAGAATAGTACTTTTCAAGACCAATGTATGAAAAGTCTTTGATACTAATTTGTCCACTAAGAAAATTTAAAACATTTATTATCTGAACTGTTGGTATGGTGAAAATCTAAATTAGGCAAATATTTAATCATTCTGAAAGCAGAGCAACATTGTCTTATTTATAATTCTCAGTAAGACAAACATGGATATAAATACAAAATAAACTAGTATAATTTCAGAAATGTGGTTCAGGTTGTAATCTTAACATGGCAATCACTGTTTCAAATACTTGTTCTATCAGTGGTGAAAATGAGTAAAGGTTATCTGTTTTAATTGTAGGGCCATCCATTAATTCATAAAACTCTAATGTGAATAAATACTTAATGAGAAAAGGGAAAAAATACACAAAACAGTTTTTATACTGTTTTTTCCGTTCTGCTGCTGTCCTTTCCCCCTGCATTTGCCTAAAGGCTCTCAGTAAATTACACTCCCAGTAAATGACTGTAATTTACCCGTTGAATTCCCTTGTTCAGGAAAAGCACAAAAACACATTCCAGCATTTCCACAGCTCAAATTTACCATTCGGGATGTCAAGAACAATCCATGGGCAGTAATTTGAAACTGTTTGAACCTTCAAATGAGGGAAATTAGAAATGTTTTGAGAGCTAAGATTTTCAGTGAAGAGATAAAAACCTGATAAAAATCTCTAACTGTTCTGTTCCTTTCTTCCCCTTCCCATATCAGAGGCCTAAATAAACTATTCCACAGTAGGTTTTGAGACAGTGCTATAGACTACAGTATAGGTAATTTAAGTCAAATTAATATTTACTAGGTTAATTTTTAATGTTAATACATACTACACTAATGCCGTGCTTACTGTTATTAATAAAAACATAGATCTTCTTTGCACTTCTCTGTCAAAGCTTTCTCCCTGTGCACTATCTACCCAACCATCACTCAAAACAACTTCCTCTAGTACAAGGGCAAAGTTGTAAAGACTAAGGGTTCTAGGGAAACCTAGCAGTCACTGCTAAAATTGTTTGTGGGAACAAGAACAAAGACTTTCTATTTAGTTATGCTTCAATAGGGAGAAATCCCATGCACAAAGAAATGTAAACATTTATATGGGCCAAACTTGAATTGTATCACTTAGTATTTTCATATGTAACACAGGCCAACATATAGAATAAACCAGCATAATCCCCAATGTAAACACTTCCCTTACTACTCTAAGACACACACACACACACACACACACACACCCTAGAGTTAAGAACATTCAATAACCAAAACAACCTATTTCACTCTGTCTAAAGGCAGGTTTTCATATGGCAAAATGGTTATAAATCCTCATTATCCTAAATAAAATTACAGCACTTTAAACATTTCCAGGGAGAACATTCTCTCTTCTAAACAACTACCTTAGCGAGTAATAGGAAGCAATATGGTTGCACTTGTGTCACAGTTGGAAGCCTTTTTAAACTGTCGCCCTGCTAGCAAACCGATTCTACATATTAAAATGAATGTGTTGCTTATTTCAAGGGGAAAAATCATTTATAAAATCAAGACCATTATTAGGATACTGTGACTTACTTTTCTCTTTAAAGTGAACCAGAAGTACCGAAGGCAATAATCTATATATGTTCACATAACTTCACTCTCCATCAGTTTGGTCTTAGAAGAAACAGTATTCCTGAAAGATGAAGCTTTGCATATTTAACACTTAATAACCAAAAAAGCCTATTGCACCAAATACTTCTGATCCGGAGTTATACAGGGAAAAAAAACCCTAAATTTCCTTTTTAGTATAAAACATGGGGAGCCTTTACAAATGTTTCCAACTAAATTATATAGACTATTTTTTAAAAGATACAATGTATGTATTTTTTATCTGCTCTGAACTATCTGTTAAGTGCACCCTTTTCCTGATAGTTAGGTTGGCATCAAGGAGTACTCAGGCATTAAAGTAGCTGTATAATGACTGTGACAAATTAATACTTTAGATAAGTTTAATATCAGGCCTGAACTGAATATGTGAATCAAACTTCTGTTGTGCTCTGAAGTTCACAGAGGAAAATGAATGACAAACATTAGCAGATGAAGATACTTTTCTCATGCTGCAATTTGCATTTAATTAATAACTTCTCTACATGCTTTTTAATCTAGGTATAAAATGGCCATGTGATTTTTAAATTCCACATAGATAATGGAAGAAGTTGTATTTTCCAAGATGGGGCGCCATGAACATCTCTCACCAGGAATTTGTAGGGCAGTGCTGCTCTCTATCAAATGGTTGCTTGGTTTGTTTTAAGATACCTGTTTGTAGATTCTTAAGCATTAACTTTGTTAGCATTTAATGTGAGTGATTTGAAGTTTCTATAACCTCAGCTTTTTGAACATTTAGAATATGTATTCAATTCAATAGATATTTACTGCATTCTGTGTACTACAGTGCTTAACTGGGGCAAAGCAACTAGTAATAAAGTAATTAACTTCTCAACCCAGATACTATATGTTCTGCTGTTGTTCCTGACTGAAATTTTCTCAGTTAATTTCTAGACAATTACATTATCTATTTCATAATTGCAAACCTGGATGAATTGTTTCCAAAAGTTGCAACATGTTTCAAGCCAATAGAACCAGGAATGCATAAAAGCTCTGGTTTCTAATGTCACTGTTATCAAGCCAAAAACAATTATACTCATTTGAGTTATAGCAACCAATAAACTTAGATAATCACCATATGCAACACAACATTTTGGCACTTGAACTTAAAACTCTTGTAGACAACTATAGATTGCTTCTAATACAGAGCCCTCTTGTCCTACCCAAGGCTGCCAATAGAAATGCCAAAGCTGCTGAATACTGCGCATCCTATGCTGTCAGTAAATGGCACATTCACACAGCCCCCAATCCTCTCTTCCCAGGCATGGTCTTCTCCAGCTGCAGCTTAATTTCCTGTGACTTGCCTAATTACTGTAATTAAGGATTAATTGCCATTAATTATTCACACATAAGCTCATCGCAAATCATGGGGTAAATGTCTTATGAAAGCTGCCATACAAGCCATGTATAAACACACTGGGATGCTTCAGGCAGGCGAATCTATCACTCAGCCCTCAAGCAAATCTCTGTGCTTCTCTTACAAAAACAGCTATAACTCTCAGAAACTCGACAGTCCTTTCAGGTAAGCATTAGGTTACAAAGCATGTTTTCCTGTGGAAGCCACAACGGTTTTATTAGTACTATAAATGCTGTTTTATCTTTCCAACTGCTATTTTTATGTTTCCATTTTTATTCTACAGTGCTCAGTTTAGGACAACCACTTGCTTCAAGGAGGAATGTTTGCAGTTGCTACTTTCCCCCATCACAGTTTGAAATAGTTCCATGTGGTTTACAACATATGACCATGCAACTGGGATCAGCATGCTAAAAAAATCAATGGATCGGCTACACAATTGGAACAGAAACCATTTCAAAAGTCACAATTTCTTTCATTGGTGCAAAAAAAGCGATAGCCCATATTTAGTCACTGCTAGAGTGTTCCTTATAAGGCAGGTTATCAGCTCTGCCACCAAAGTACCACTGACAAAAATGATTGAAAATGGCAAGCAAGCAAAATAGCCTCATGAAGATTACTGATGTATTAGCTAGGTTCCCTGTTTTCATGACAGCACCTGGTATTTTTACAATTACAAAATATAAACATCATTTCTTCATTCCTTTGCAAAGCAAAAAAAAAAAAAAAGAAATTGTTTTTTTCCAAGTATTTCTAATAGACCCTGAGCTGATGAGGAAACTTCCAAATCTTAGTCCAGGAATTATACTCCTAACGCTTCTTTCCAGTTATCTAGGGTTTACCATGTTTGAATGCTTTAAAACAGAAGAAATCATTTTAACAACAGAATACTGTATATGTTTTAAAAAACTTAAACTATATCAACACTACGTATTATAACTGCCCTAGGAAATTTTAAGTCTAAGTAGGCAGAATGCTGTTCTAATTGTTATGTTAGTTCCTTCTGCAGCAAATTAATGCATGAAACATTTTCATTTCAGTACATGTTTGTGTGTCTGAGTTAAACATTTATGTTAATGGACCTTCTGGCAGGTTTTTAATGTTTCAAATACTCCTCTAGAATGGCAACTTTTCAAATAAGAGTTCTTTCCCCCATTTTCTGCAGTACTTGTAACAGGGGTACATGGGAACTAAAATAATTTCACAATTTTAAAGTCTAAGCTTAAAATCAACAACTTAAATAACTACAGAAAATATCTACATTCAAGCAAAGTACCAAGTAAGCTTACAGATATACTGGCTATCCAAAATGAAAAAAAACTATATACACCCTAATATCTAATTGGAGACATATATTCACATCACAATTTTAACCAATTCTTGGTCAAAAGAATTGAGAAAAAAATAAACCCTATCACCCCCTGGTTCCAACAGATTTAAAGGGTATGCATGATTTCTGTAGTGTTCACAGAATGTGTTCTCAACACCCTCTAGAACCTTCTTTACAAATACCCAGTCATCCATTTGAAGCAGCCCAGTTCTTATATATTTAACTCCTATTACTCTCAAAACCAATGAGCAATATACAAAGCCTGACAAAATTCCTCAGCTGAGACATAAGTCTTTTTCTGTAACAACAGATTTGTAAAACTGGAATAATGTTTACAAAGTCCTAACTTTTCTCCTTGTTGAATTATATATGTAGTCCAAAACTGCAGTCTGGAACTTAATTAATACTTGATGGTGATCATGGGTACTCCATTCCCAAACCCACTCATTTAGACTATCTCTTCCCTCAAAAATTTTTGGTTAGGACATTTAGGCTCCTCAAATTTTATAATTCTGGACTCTTGCATTGCTACTCAAGAACTGCTATACACTTATAGTAACAATTTGAAAATTTGGAAACTAAATCATTCTACAGGGAAATTCACAAAAATTAATTTTGGTGGAAATGTGTAATTTATTGCCAGTGATAATGATATAAAACTGAATTTCAATGCTGTTCAGGTTTTATTATTATTGTGTTTTAAGTTTACCTAAAGTTCAGTGCTTTAACTTAGCTATCATTTTACTGATTCCTACACCCCATCCTAGAGTCCGCAGTCAGTGACAGAGAGAGCTGTTAAAATCTATCATCCTAACACATAGCTTTACCATCAAAGTCATCTAATTGATACTTCCCTATTTTTGTCACCTTGCCTTGATGCCAGCTGCCAAGCTCTGCCATGTCACTTTCCATTTACGGACTCCCAAGTCCCTTGATCTGGCTAATTAGGGTTTATGTGTTAATTGGAGTAAATACAAAGATGGGAGTCACAGGCACAAATTTCAAAACACAGCCATAAATTGAAGAGTTGATAAGCAGGGAGAAGATGCCTTCATAGAACAAGTGTCAAGTTTATTTTATCACTAGAAAGACCCAGGATCTCCTGACAAACTGATAAACCTTTAAGTTTTTGAAAAGATGTAATGAGAAGAACAGTAATGAACATAATAAGAATATTGCTCTGTAGCAGAAAAATATACATTTCAATTTGGTTCAAGAAGGCATAGTTCTCTTTGAAAATTTCTGAACTATTTCTATTCAATAAGAGATATTAATTTCTATCTTATTTCACAAAAACATACACCTTGCTTTTAATTTCTAATAAGAAGAATCTAAAAGTTAATCCAGTAATTTAAAATCCTGAGATAGTCAAGTGACAAAAATGACATTTTCACTAACATTTTGGATACATTAATACTTTCTCTGCTAACAGATAATTGATTTAGAAAGAATCACCACAAATTATAGCCAAGAGTTTCCGAATACTACACAGGCAGATTTGGGATACTAGATTTCAGATGCTTATCTCAAATGTCAGTTAAGATGGCTTTAAAAGGAGTGTGCGTGTTGTCTGTAGTGATCAGAGTATGTTTTGAACGCCCTCCAGAACCTTCTTGACAAAAGCATTACTGTCAGTTAGAGACACTGTCTTTTCGAGCATCTGGAAGGGAGGAGCAAAGTCAGATAATTAATATGGAAAATAACTGAAAGAGCTGGTAAAGTCTTTCTTTGCTGTTTTGCTTTCATAAAAAGTTTCATACCTGATCAGTAACAGTGAGTTGACAAAAATATGATGGGAGGACTACTTCATCTGTTATACTGTTCTGTTACAACTACCTGTGATTTGTTGTTAGTAATGATAACAACAATAGCTACAATTACTACTTATATTTATACAGCACTTCACAGCTTACAGAGAACCTACACTTGTGTTATCTGAAGTTATGGCTACTAACAGAAGTTCGGTAATATAACCAAAATATACATGTAAGGACTTTTTAGAGAAGGTATTCAAATCATTTTCATGTTGATTATTTAACAATGCCAGAACAAGTCTATCTTCCAAAGGCATCAGTGTAATACTAAAATTATTGAAAAATAAATTGATTAGAATAACTATGTGGTGTTTCTCACAAAACAGATTTAAGAAGTAGCTTAATATATGTGAAACAGGTACATAAAAAAGTCTTCACAAACATCTTTCCTTCCCTTTCTTATCTTTGTTAACCAACAAAATATGGTATTAATTCTAATAATTTATGATAACTTACGTTCAGTATTAATAAATATGTTCCTTAGGTGAAACTCTTGTTTCTTTAGTATTTTGAACTCATTTGCCACAAGCCTGAAATTAATCAACTATTTAAGTAAACAGAAAAGACATGGGAATGAATAAAAGACCATTTGCATGATCACAATATTAAAAGTAAACCTTGAATATTCATATACCTTTTGATAAAGAATAGAATACCTTTACAAAAGCAATATTCTCTGGAAAACTTTTTGACAACAGTGTTTAAAAATTTTGAAATATGTGAAATATGAGAAAATTCATCTTTTTTCCTGAGGAAAAAAAGTCACTTGCTTCTGGTGATGTACATCAGTTCAAGAAATATACTTGAAATTCCTACATAAAAAATGAGTGAAAATGTCACATGAAAACATCTGAGACCCACATCACATGGTATATCAGTAGCAACTTCATACAACTTTTTAAACAAAACTATCCTGTAACTTAGTGTGAGGTTTTAACTGAAAACAACCGAGCTAATTTCTACAAATTAACAGATGTGTATGTGAAACAGTTAGAAACAAAGAAATGCGTATGTGAACATCATCAGCATCCAAATGAGTTTATTGTAGGACTCTTTAAAGCACATCTGATCTTGGTTCCAGCCTGTAGTCTACCTTTCAACTTGCAAATGACAGTGTCACCAAACACTGTCCTTCCATCAATCAAGCTGGGTCATGAATATACAAAAGGCAGCAGAGAAGCTGGCTACCTCCTGCAGTTCAACTTGGCCTAATTATCTAGGCCTTTCTTTTGGTTACAGTCTGAAGGGTATACACCCAGTCAGCTGCTGGGCAGCCGGAGGCCTAATCAAGAGAGGTTATGCATACTGACCCTTATATGGACATCCAATGCAAGTTAAATGTGAGCACCAAATGTCATCTTTCTTATTCATCATTATGAAATTCCCCTCCCCTTTCGAAATACCAATCTGCTGCCATTTTCAGACACTCCTCTTACCCCCCTCCAAGCTGTCATTTCACTGTGCTTGCTGCCAGTTGAGTGAATTAGCATTCTAACTGATGTGCTGCTCTTCTCAGACAAATCCTTGAGCTGCGTTAACTAATGACTTCTCTCCAGAAAAAGGACCTGATAGTCAACCATTGATAAGAGAGAGTCCATTTCCACAAATCACAAACAATTTGCCATAATGGTGGCAACATCAGTAAGGAGTTACTATGGTTGTCCACTTTCCCTTGTGTTTTTCTCTCATTGCACTACCAAGAAACCATCACCACCTAAGGGAATCTGAAGCTGCTAACCAGAGTCAGCTGCAATTGCGTGTGATGGTGAACTCTAAACAAGACAATTTATTCACCAAAGTATCGGTAGAGATGGAAAGAAGGCAAACAGTGAAGAGCCATGTCCATAGCTAGTCGGTGAGGATGAATGTGATAATATAGCAAATTGTCACAGTGCCCAGTGCCAGTCCCTGCACATAAAAGGTGTTCAATAGTTGCTATTTTCAGTGATACAAAAAACCAAATGTGATGTAGCTAGGCCATAGCCAGGACTGTGTTGTGGAAATAGAAAGACAGGTCCAGATACTGCAAACGTTATGGAGTGTGTTATATAAAAGTGGACGATGGGAATAAAAGAAGATCCACTTTTAAAGGAGAGAGAAGGTATAAAGATAGAAAACTTCAGTAAAGACAGACTGAGAGCAGGAGAGATCTGATGGGCTATACTTACATAAATCTTAATTGCTCTCTGTTTATGTAGTTCCTTGACATACACACCGAAGAGGTAATGCCATCTGATATGGCAGAAGATACTACAATGATTTACACTCCTGCAAGTCCTAGAAGAAGTGCTGGAAAATCATATCTAACTGAAATTGAAACAGCAAGTATATTTACCTAAAACGGTAGGAGATGGGGTGGGACTCAGAGAAAGCTTACTTTATAATGAAAAAATAGTCTTTCATAATCAAATGTAGAAGGTTTGATTATGACAACATCCTGATTATTTAGCTTATAAAATCAATATATGTTCATTCCACAAATCTTTATATGCCAGTCACCTGGGGCCTGTGTACAAGTCTCTGGGGGACAGAGAAACATGTATGACATATCCACAATCTATTTATAATCTCACTAGAAAGACAGACATGCACATAAAAAGAGTAACAGCAACAAATTTAAATAGAATATAGTCACAATAAGTGACACATAAATAAAAGGCAAATGAGTGATACAAAAAATAAGTCAGATATTCACATCAGGTGGCCAGAGTATTGGAGCTTCAGTGTCAGCATCAGTCCTTTCAATGAATATTCAGGGTTGATTTCCTTTAGGATTGACTGGTTTGATCTCCTTGCAGTCCAAGGGACTCTCAGGAGTCTTCTCCAACACAATTCGAAAGCATCAATTCTTCAGCACTCAGCCATCTTTATAGTCCAACTCTCACATACATATATGACCACTGGAAAACCCATAGCTTTGACTACAAGGACCTTTGTCAGCAGTGATGTCTCTGCTTTTTAGTACACTGTCAGGCTTGTCATAGCTTTCCTTCTAAGGAGCAAGTGTCTTTTAGTTTCATGGCTGCGGTCACTGCCCACAGTGATTCTGGAGCCCAAGAAAATAAAGTCACTGTTTCCACTTTCCCCCCCATCTATTTGCCATGAAGCAATGGGATCAGATGCCAATCTTAGTTTTTTGAATGTTGAATTTTAAGCCAGCTTTTTCACTCTCCTCTTTTACTTTCAACAAGAGGCTCTTTAATTCCTTTTCGCTTTCTGCCATAAGGGTGGCATCATCTGCATATCTGAGGTTGTTGACATTTTTGCAAGCAATCTTGATTCCAGTTTGTGATTCATCTAGCCCGGCATTTCACATGATGTCCTCTGCATGTAAGTTAAATAAGCAGGGTGACATTATACAGCCTTGATGTACTCCTTTCCCAATTTGGAACCAATTCGTTTTCCATGTCTGGTTCTAATGGTTGGCTTCTTGACCTGCATACAGGTCTCTCAGGAGACAGGTAAGGTGGCCTGGTATTCCAATAGTATCTGGAATGAAGGAAGCTATAAAACATGACCTACCTTGAAGTACAGTACAGAGAATAGGATTAGAATGTTTTATATTTTTAAAAAATTACACCATGAGGCAGAAATTAATTGTGTTTTTGAAAAAAGAAAATAGACTAGTTTGATTAAGACAGAAAATTCTTGTCAAGGAGTAGTAGAAACTAAGACTTCTCTGAGTCTCTAAGGCCAAGCTGGGGTCTTCTAAATATGCTTTTCTTCAAAATCCTACACCTTTCCTTTATATTTTAATTTTTTATTTTATATTAGAGTATAGCCAGTTAACAATGTTGTGATAGTTTCAGATGGACAGCAAAGGGACTCAACCATACATTTATATGTATCCATCCTCTCCCTAAACTCCCTTATCATCCAGGCTGCCACATAACATTGAGTCAAGTTCCCTGTACTATGGAGTAGGACCTTGTTGGTTATCCATTTTAAACACAGCAACCTACATTTTTCCTTTAAAATAAATTTAACTAACAAACAAAAACTTGTTCTAAACCTGTCTACCAAGCTCTTTTGAACTTACTAATATTGGGCACAGTGCTTTATCTTATTCATCTATCACCAGCATCTAACACTTTCTCTGGTATATAGTTTGTATTTGATAAATGGTTATGTGAGTAAAACAATGAAGGTCCAACTTATAAACAGCCAAGAATTCTAGGCCAAAATCTCTGAACTTTATCCTAGACAATGGGTGATACCTAAAGGTTTGATCAGCATGGCATATGCAGTATCACCAGAAGACCTGTTACAAAAGCAATTTGACACAAAATGCTAAGATTGAACCAAGAATTAGAACCAAGAGTTCTGATAGGGAGGTTGTCAGAAAAACTTAGGCAAAAAAATGACAAAGATCCTGAGAACAGAAAGAAAGGAAGGAATATAAGAAATGTTTTTAACAAGGGTCAACAGAATCTGCCTTCAACTTGAGATATAAATGTACATACTAAATTCAGAGTTGGAATGCCATTAAATCTAATCACTCTAGTAAATATTTGACATTTGATATTTCTACCAAGTGGTTCTTCAGGTTCAGCTTGACCTCTTGAGAGTTCCTCCTACCTCCCAAAACACATCACAGTGGTATTCAGTTCAGTTCAGTTCAGTCACTCAGTCGTGTCTGACTCTTTGCGACCCCATGAACCGCAGCACACCAGGCCTCCCTGTCCATGACCAACTCCCGGAGTCCACACCAACCCATGTCTATTGATCCAGTGATGCCATCTAACCATCTCATCCTCTGTCATTCCCTTCTCCTCCAGCCCTTAATCTTTCCCAGCATCAGGGTCTTTTCCAATGAGTCAGCTCTTCGCATCAGGTGGCCAAAGTATTGGAGTTTCAGCTTCAACATCAGTCCTTCACGTTAGTTAGTCCTTATACAAGGTTTCCTATAGCTAAGTTTAATTCTACTCATTGTAAACATAAACAGGATCCCTTTACAAAAACTTTCATATAGTTAAAGACAGTGACCTGATTCCATCTACACCAAAGTTTTCTTCAATAGACACAAAACATGCACCATTCCCCATAAATCTCTGAGCATACCATTTTCAAAATTCCTCTTGCAACATGGGTTCCAAATGCTTCCAAATAATACTACTTCCAAAATTTGACAAGCATAGAGAATATTAGGATTGGTATTTTTTGTTCTTGTTTGGAAAATACATTTAATTTAGTGATGAGAAATAAAAACAGTAAGTAATAATTTAGGTCAGCATAGAAAAATTATTTTCTGTAGGGTAAGTCCTGCAGTTCTATTAACAAAAATCAAAACTGTTATATTCTGGCAGACACATTACACCATTGTCTCTTTTGAACTTAGATTTATGTAAGTCTCCTTTGTGTGTGTATGTATGGAGGTTATATCAGATCTGAATTAATTTCAATAGCCATTTACTGTGTCAAATCTATCTCTGCATCTGCTCTTAAATTTTAAGTGGAATGTCCTTCCCTTCTCTATCTAGATAGCGCTATTAAGCCTTCCCCCAAAATTCCTTATTTGGAAAGATTTTCACTATAACACATTTATAATACCAAAGAGCTGATGACAACTGAAATAACTTAGAATATAGAAATGATTAAGAAAGCAACAATATACACTCAATAAAATTACTTATTAAAAATTTGCTAACATGGAAAGTGTTCACATTGTAGTACTAATGAGAAAAATCCACAATATTGAAAAATAAATGATCCCAATTATAAAACAAAAATATGCGCTGAAAAATGAGGAGTCTGGGAAGAATGCAAATTAGTAACTCTTCTGAAGGGCAATCTGGCAGTATCTATTATAAAATGTACACAGTAGAACCTAGAGCTGCAAGTACCCCAGAGAAACTCTAACACATGGGACACAGAGATACATATGGATGTGAGAAGCAGAAGTTTCCTGTTACTTGCTTTTAAAATCAGCATTCATTGATACTACTTCATGGCTGCATCACAACTTACATATTCATCAAACAACTGATGGACTTTATGGCACTTCTCTTTCTTATTCCACTATAAACAAAGTTATTATGGACATTCAAATACATGTCTCTTAAACTTTTTCCTCTAGGATATGTACCTAAGAGTAGAGCTGCTAATTTATAGTACATGCCGATCTTCAACTTTATTAGATACTGCCAAATTATTTTCCAATGTTGTACCAATTTATATTCCCACTAATAATACATGAGAGTTCCTCTTGCTCTGCATTCTCACCAACACTCAGAATTTTAAATTAACTGAAGATCATTTTACACATTCTATCTTGGTGAATGTTCCATGTGTAATTGAAAAGAACACATATTCTGCTGTTACCAGGAAGAGGGAAATGTCAACTAGGTCAAGTTGGTTGATGGTGTTGTTCATGCCTTCTATCTCCTTGCTGAGGCGTCTAGCAATAACCCAATCTTGCATTAATGACATAAACTGAACCTAGTCTTGATATATGTCTGAATATTTTGAACTCGATTTGGCAACACTTTGTTGAGAATTTTTCCATCTATATTCATGAATGAAACTGACCTGTCATTTTCCTTTCTTGTATTGGTCCCAGTCTGTTTCAATATCACAGTTACATTGCTATGCTATGCTATGCTAAGTCGCTTCAGTTGTGTCCAACTCTGTGCGACCCCAGAGACGGCAGCCCACCAGGCTCCCCCGTCCCTGGGATTCTCCAGGCAAGAATACTGGAGTGGGCTGCCATTTCCTTCTCCAATGCATGAAAGTGAAAAGTGAAAGTTAAGTCACTCAGTCGTGTCCGACTCTTAGCGACCCCATGGATTGCAGCTTAACAGGTTCCTCCGTCCATGGGATTTTCCAAGCAAGAGTACTGGAGTGGGGTGCCATTGCCTTCTCCGCACAGTTACATTAGGGTTATATAATTTCAGTGTACTTCTGTTTGCAACACTGTATAAATTGTATAAGATTGAAATTATCTATCCCTTGAATGTTTAGAAAGCAGTTATAAAACGTCTGAACCTACCCTTTTCTTTGTGGCAAAATTTAAACTACCAATTTAATTTATTTAATGATTAGAAGACCATGTGCATTTTCTACATTTTTAGTAAGTTTTGGTAATTTGTATGTTTCTACAAATAATCTATTTCAAGTAAGGTGTTGCTGTATTGACAAAATGTTTACAATACCTTTTCTTTTTAATCTCTGCTGCACATTCTTTTTCAAATTCAGTATTATTTGTGCTTCTCTCTTTTCCTTCCTTCTTTTAGATGGCTTATTTATTTTTGCCCAAACTTTTCCAGAAGTTTGTCAATTTTAATTTTTTCAAAGAACCAACTTTGACTTTTCGATGCTTTCTATCATATCACTGTTTCCTATTTCATTCAAATTTGTATTATTCCTTTTATCTGTTTCCTTTGCGCTGATCTACTTTTTACCCTCATAAGTTAGGTTTAGCCAATTAACTTTACTTATTTTAGAATTTAAGCATTTAAGGCAAAAATGTCTAATAAAGCTTTAGTTATAATCCACAAGTTTCGCTATAAAGTGAAAGTATTAGTTGCTCAGTCGTGTCCAACTCTTTGAAGCCCAATGGTCTGTAGCCCACCAGGCTCCTCTGTCCATGGATTCTCCAGGCAGGAATACTGGAGTGGGTTGCCATTCCCTTCTCCAGGGGATCTTCCTGACCCAGGAATCAAACCCCAGCCTCCTGCATTGTAAGCAGATTCTTTACCATCTGAGCCACCAGAGAAGCCCAAGTTTTGTTATAAATAGTACTTTAATAATTTCAAATCAGTTCAAAACATTTTCAATTTCCCTTACAATGTCTTCTTTAACATGGAAATAATTTAGAAATATTTTTAAATGTCCAAATATTGTATGAGCTATTTTATTTCATTTTTTAGTTATTTTTGTTGACTTCTAACTACTTGTTTTGTCATAACAGAATATTAAAAGTATGATGCTGATTATTTAATTTGTTGAAGCTTGATTAATGGTTAAGTTTTTTTTAAGTTCCTATGTATGCTTGAAAAGAATGTATATTCTGAAGTTGCTGGTGATATTTTATCTACATGTCCATGAGTAAAGTTAATTTTATTATTAAACTTTTCTATATATTTATAGAATTCTTTGGCCTGTTCTATCACTACCCAGTAGGGATATGTTAAAATCTTCTTACAGCGACTGTGAATTTATTTCTCCTTGAGGTTCTGACAATTTTTACTTTATATTTTTAAGTTAGGCTTTTAAGTGTTTATAATTTTTAAATTGTTAAAAATTTCCTAGCAAACTGAACCATTTACCAATATACAGTGACCCTCTTTATCTCTAGAAATGGTTTTTCCCTTTATCTTCAAGTCTATTTTATTATATAGTTATTTCAGCTTCCATTCTATTAATATCGTTAAGTATATTTTTTTTCCATATTTTACCTTTTCGGTCCTTTAGCTTCTCTATGTCCCTGTGTATTAGGTGTATCTCTTCACTTGTAAATAAATAGGTTTTCAGGTGTTTGGCTTGTTTAGTACTCTCTGATAATCTTTTTAATATTTGTAAGTCCTTTTACATGTATTATAAGATATTTGGAGTTATGTCTTCTTAACTCATTTTATGATTTCTCATAGTGCTACTTCTATTTTTCTCCTCTCTTGCCTTCTTTTGTTGTTCAGTCATTAAGTCGTTACCGACTCTTTGTGACCCCATGGACAGCAACATGCCTTCTTTTAGACTGAATGAATTGTATCTATTTTTTTTTGCTTCTTCCATTTCATTATTCTTCCTTTACTAGTCTAGAAGCTATACAATCTACTTCAATTTTGATAATGATTATTTTATAAAGTTCATTAATATCAGTATTTTAGAAACATTTAAAAATTGTTAAGGTAAATATGTAACCAACAAGGACCCTATGAGGCCTACCCAGAATAGACCCCCACCCATGTCCTCTGGTTCAAAATTGGGAAAGGAGTATGTCAAGGCTATATATCATCGTGCTGGTTATTTAACTTATATGCAGAGTACAATATAAAAAATGCCAGGCTGGATGAAGCACAAGCTGGAATTAAAATTGAAGTGAAAGTCTCTCAGTCATGTCCAACTCTTTGCCATCCCATGGACTATACAGTCCATGGAACTCTCCAAGCCAGAATACTGGAATGGATAGCTGTTCCCTCCTCCAAGGGATCTTTCCAACCCAGGGATTGAACCCAGGTCTCCTGCATTGCAGGCAGATTCTTTACCATCTGAGCAACCAGGGGAAGCCGGGAGAAATATCAATATGCAGATATGCAGATGACACCACCCTTATGGCAGACAGTAGAGAGGAACTAAAGAGCCTCTTGATGAATGTGAAAGAGCAGGGTGAAAAAACTGGCTTAAAATTCAACATTCAAAAAACTAAGATCATGGCATCCCGTCCTATCACTTCATGGCAAATAAATGGGAAACAATGAAAACAGTGACAGACTTTATTTTCTTGGGCTCCAAAATCACTGCAGATGGTGGCTGCAGCCATGAAATTAAAAACACTTGTTTCTTGGAAGAAAACCTATGACAAACCTAGACAGCATATTAAAAAAGCAGAGATATCACCTTGCCGACAAAGGTCCGTATAGTCAAAGCTATGGTTTTTCCAGTAGTCATGTATGAATGTGAAAGCTGGACCATAAAGAAGTCTGAGCACCAAAGAATTGATGCTTTTGAACTGTGGAGAAGACTCTTGAGACTCCCTACTACTGCAGTGAGATCAAACTAGTCAATCCTAAAGGAAATCAACCCTGAATATTCATTGGAAGGACTGATGCTGAAGCTCCAATACTTTGGCCACCTGATGCGAAGAGCCAACTTGTTGGAAAAGACCCTGATGCTGGGAAAGACTGAAGGCAGGAGGAAAGGGGCCAACAGAGGACAAGATGGTTGGATGGCATCACTGACTCCATGGAAATGAGTTTGAGCAAGCTCTGGGAGATGGTGAAGGACAGGGAAGCCTGGTGTGCTGCAGTCCATGGGGTTGCAAATAGACACGACTGAGCGACTGAACAACAACATGTTGCCTGCCCACTTTTTGCCTGTAGAAAAACTTAAGTCAAAAAATAAGTTTAATCAGAGAAGTGAGAAAATGCAGACAGAAAGAAAAACAGTCCAACAAGACAAAATAATAATACTTTAGTCATTAAACAAAGTCAAGGACCTTCAGTTCCTACTCAATGACTATAAATAATATTCCAAGACATGTCCTTTGAGCTGTTTTGCAGATACTAAAACCCCCACCAGGTGGAAGAAGTTAAGTATATGCTGCCCACAAGCAATAGCACCCTACTCCAGTACTCTTGCCTGGAAAATCCCGTGGACGGAGGAGCCTAGTCAGCTGCAGTCCGTGGGGTCGCTAAGAGTTGGACACGACTGAAGCGACTTAGCAGCAGCAGCCCACAAGCACACAGACCCCAGACTGGTTGGAACCAGAAAGTTGATGCTGCTAACTCCCAGTTACCTCACCATCAACCAGTCAGAAGAATTTCCACGAGCTGATCATGCCTTGTTCCTTGAACACTATAAGACTCTTCACTACCTATTCCAGGCTGGGTCACACAGTCTTGAGTGCATTCACCTGCTTTGGCCCCCTCTGTCTGGCAAAGTAAGCTACTCTTTTCTACTTCATCCAAAACTCTATGTCTCCTCATTTCTATTCAACACTGGTGAACAGAGAGCAGGTTTTGGCAACACACACACAAAAAGAAGCATTCTTGCACACAGAGAGACACATATAGAAAGACAGACATACAGGCAAATGAATAATTACCTGGCAACATCCATATAACCACCACCAAGGCCAAGAAATACATCTTTGACATCTTTTCAAAAAACAACGTAGTGACTCATACCAAACTCAACTCCACACTCAACCTCTAGAGCAGCTCTGTGTGACAGACATGTAATAAGAGCCACATAGATAATTTTAAATTTTCTAGTAGCTACATTTCTTAAAATGAAAACAAAACAGGTAAAATTAATGTTAATATATTGTATTTAACTCAATATATCTAAAATAATATTGTTATAACATATAATCAATATAAAACATATTAATGAGATATTTTATAGTACTTAGTCTTTGGAATCCTATATATATATTTACACATACAGCACATCTCAATTCAGAGTAGTCACTTTTAAGTATTCCATTCGATGAATGTGGCCAGGGGCCACCTTCCTAAAGCTCTGTACTAGAGCTAATCTCTATCCTGACTTCTATATAAGTTGTTCCTTACTTGCTTTTTCAGTAGTCTTAGTATTTTATAAAATAATATTATCATCTGTGCAGTCTTAGCAATATAGCTCCATTTTTCCTGTTTTTGAATTTTTATATAAAAAGAATTATACTATATGTTTTCTTTATGTCTTGCTTCTTTTATTCAACATTATATGTGTGATAGTCAACTGTGTTCTTGAAGGTAACAATAGTTTGCACGTGTTTATTGCTGTGTGGTATTCTGTCATGAGCATAAACCCCAATTTATTCACCCACTTTATTATTGATGAACATTTGAGTTGTTTCCAGTTTCTGGCTCTTGTTTACAATTCTGCTTTATGCCTTAAACCATCCTGTAAAGGTCTCTGGTATACATGTGAGTATTTAAGATTTTATATCTAGAAGTGGCACTGCTAGGTTGTAGGGTACATGTGGCACCCCACTCCAGTACTCTTGCCTGGAAAATCCCATGGACAGAGGAACCTGGTAGGCTGCAGTCCATGGGGTCACTGAGGGTCAGACACGACTGAGCGACTTCACTTTCACTTTTCACTTTCATGCACTGGAGAAGGAAATGGCAACCTACTCCAGTATTCTTGCCTGGAGAATCCCAGGGACGGGGGAGCCTGGTGGGCTGCTGTCTCTGGGGTCGCACAGAGTCAGACATGACTGAAGCGACTTAGCAGCAGCAGCAGCAGGGTACGTATACCCAACTGCAAGTTTATTAAGTAACGACAAACTTTTTGTAAGCTGATTATGCCAATATACATACTCACCAGTGAATAAAAGTTCTTGCTGCTCCACATCATCACCAAAGTTTGGTATGTTAAGACTTTAATTTTCACCAATCTGGTGGGGTATATAAACAGTACTTCAATGTGGTTTTAATTTATATTTCCTTGCTAATCAAAATCTTTATCCTTGTCCAGACCTCACACTGCTTTAATTCTGATCACAGACTCTCAAGTTACATGCAATTTAAACTATCTTGATTTTTTTAATCCCCACAAATTACATATTATTATTTTGAACAGTCAACTTTTTATAATTATCCCTAAATGTTCACCTTCCTTTCCCACAATTCTTGCTTCTCAGACATCCCTTCTAGAGATTTATTTTTTCTTCTTCTTAAAATATAGCCTTTAGCAATTCCTTTGGTAGAACTATATTGATGATGAACACTTTCAATTTATGTCTGAAAACACCTTTATTTTGCCCACGCTCAAGATATTTTCAATGGGCAGACAATTCTAGCTATTTGTTCTCAGCCCTGTGAAGTTATCCTACTGTCCTCTGGCTTCAGTTGTTTTCTATTAAGGAGTTAGCTGTGTTTATTCATTGTTCCTTTTTTCTCCAATTTCAATTTTTTTAAATCTCTGGGGTTCTGCAGTTTTATTGTAGTATGTGTTACTGATGATATCCTTTCATTTACCACCTTAGAATGGACTACCTGAATTCACTGGGCTACCTGAATCTGAACATACATATTTCATCAATTTGACACACTGTTAGCTAAATTGTTTTTTGAATACTGCTTCTTCTCCAATTTTTGTATTCTTTACTCCTGGAACTATATGGATTGAATGTTTACTGGGCTCTCTTATCCTCTTAACCCCTTTTTTTATATTTTCTATTCCTTTTTTTGAGTGTGTGCTGCATTCTGAGTAGTTTCTCCATTTCTATCCTTTATTTCACTAATTCCGTTCCTAAGCCATACCTAAGAATTTTCTTTTTCACATCTGCCTTGTTAATTTTAATAGTGTCTTGTTTTCTTTCAATCTTTAACTTCATTAAACACAGTTGTTTTATTTGCTGTAATCACACTAATATTTTCAGTCTTAGGAACCTGACTGCATTTTCATGCTTCTGCTAATTCATAATCATAGCGGCTGTTTCACTCAGGCATCTTCTTTCCTTTTACATAGTGAGCCAGCGTCCTGGCTAAAACCTGCCTTTGTGAATTCTGTGATACCTACGTGTAAAGTGCCCTTCCAGGAAAGATGACAGTTTATAGATGCCAGGAGGAGCAGTAACTAACTTCAAACTAAATCTTTAGTATCAACTTTTTTGAGACCTGCAGGCAATGTGAATTCCATCCTCAAATCAACTGAATGTAGGCTATGGTTAGGAATTCTCAGGCCTCTCCTATCTAAGGCCAAGGGCAAGTTGACCCCTTTTAAGAGTTTTGGCTTTATATGAAGATCTCTAACTTTGTCTCTTGGGCTGCACAGGGTCCTTTAAAACCTACATTCTATGAAGTAAGTCAGAGGAAGAGAAATACTGTATGACATCTCTTACATGTGGAATCTGAAAAAACAAATGATACAAATGAACTTACTTGCAAAACCAAAAGAGACTCACAGACTTGGAGAACAAACTTACAGAGACTGGGGGAAGGGGTATATACAGATTGTGGGATCAACATGGACACACTGCTGTATTTAAAGTGGATCACCAACAAGGACCTGTGTAGAGCACATGGAACTCTGCTCAACGTTATGTGGCAGCCTGGATGGGAGGGGGCTTTGGGGGAGAACGGATACATGTATATGTATGGCTGAGTCCCTTCACTGTTCACCTGAAACTATCACAACATTGTTTATCAGCTATAAGCCAATACAAACTTAAAAGTTCAAAAAAACCTACACTCTAGGTCACCAATACTGACAGACACCTCACACACTCCAACACATACAGTTCTTGCAGCTATGGAATCATTCTCCCTGTCCTTCTTCCTTGCCACTATTTCTTACTGCACTACCAGTTCTATCACGCTTCAGAAGTGAAGCTATTTCTAGCCAACATTTTAAGTATTCCACATAGATGAAGTTTCTCTGCACATTCTACCTACCACATGGTCAGAAATGGAACACTCTCTCTTTTTTAAATGTAAATGCATGACCTTAGATTTGAAATTTAATAAAATCAATGTAATATCTCTAGTTTTAGTTTTCTTTGTAAAATGGGTATAATAGCAGTACCTAACTCATGGAGTTCTTGTGAAAATAAGAAAATTCATACAAAGTGCCTGGCATAATGCCTAGGACATGGGAAGCATGTATAAAATATTGGCAATCATTGTCATTATTATAGTTGACTGGGCCCCAATATTATAACCTATTAAATTTTGGTTTGTTTTTAGTCTTAGTTTTACTATTGAAAAGCTATTTCCTACAGCAACATATATTCTGAAAATATATTACTCATATCTTCAACTTTTTTATTCAAATAATCAATGAAAAAAACAAAACTACTTCAGGTAGGACCAAGGACAACTCTTGGGTGAAAGGTCCTAGAGAACTTAATCGAAGATGACAACTCATCATTTGTATGATTGTTCAACTATACTTCCTGAGATTAATTTAAAATTCTTTCACAGTGATATTTTTGTGAAATGCTCACTAAGGAAAATTATGAGATCTCAATAAAGGATATCACAGGATTCTAGATTTGCCACTATAACTGCTCTATAATTACATGTAGGTGGTATATTTTGTGTTTATCAAGTATAACCATAAAAATCAAGTCACCTCTTTATGGATAAGTTATTATAGGGAAAAAGCAAGTAAGACAAAAGATTCAGTGGCCTAATCAATGTCAGAAAATTAAGTATTTAGGTTCAATATGAAGATCACCAAAGTACAGTTTTGGATACTGTCAAGCAAGAATATAGACATTTTCAAGAAAAGTAGTAGCTGACATTTTTGAGATTTTTATAATTCTTAAGTAAAGTAGAAATACTGTGCTACCGTAAAGCAAAGTTGCAAATAACATCCATGTTTTAGAACAAAGCATGGCTCTATTAACTGGAAACAAAATAGGGAAGCTAAAAGTGATACATCTGTAAATCTCCTTAGACAACTATAGAGGCCTCTGGCCTTTAACTCATTCTCTAGTAAAATATCCACGGCAATTTCTTCTTTGGTCTCTCTCTTGCAATTATACAGAGAGTCACCTATCTTAACCGATTCTATAATGTTACTTCCCATTTCACGACACTATAAACTCCACAAGGACAGCAGATCTAGTCTAAGTTCCTCAAACAGTGATTAGGACTTAGTAAGTACTCAATAAAATAATTAAAGAATGAATAAATTTAATTTCCAATTCAGGATAATGCCATATTTTAAACTAAGCCCCACCCCAAAGGTATAAAATAACTAAAAAGATAATTTGTGATTAAAGCAAATGTACAGCACATGATAAAACTGATGAAAAGGGCCACAAATAACATTATGCAGCCAAATAAATACAATGATGTAGAGAGAGCTACACTGGCTTACATGAAAAGATGTCTACAACATATTATTCAGTAAAAGATGCTAGCTATACAATAATAGCATATTGAACTCATTTTTTAAAAACCGTACATATATGTAACTATTTAGCCCTATCTGGATGAGTGGTTACCTCTGAATAGTGGGATTTTAGGTAACTGTTGCTTTTTCTCTTTAAAATTTTTACTGTTGTTTTAATATCTTAACATTAAGCAAAAATATGTTATAATCAAAAAGAAATAAAGGTATTTTCTTTTTGGAAAAAAAAAAACAGGGACAAGTAAGCAAAGAAGTCAAAGAAACATATAACACACTTGTGACACGTTCTCTAAGCTTAACTTAACAACATGATGCACAAAGGTCTCGTGTCAACCACTCACGGAAACAGACTACCATCTAATGACAGTTTCATACATTCTACTATAGGTAAAACTAGATAACCTTTATCTTTTCTAATCCTTAGCTATTTTACAGTGTATCTGACAAAACATCTAGTGCTCCAGACAGGTGACATCATCTTCCCATTTATTTGGTGCTTTGGGATCTTTTATAAAGGGAAATGCTATGCAAAAAAAAAAAAAAAATCAGATCAGTTCTTCCTTATTACTGAAAGTCCCTTAAGGGCTATAGGAACGGAGTCCATGCTTATTTAGAGAAGCCAGAAACATCTAGACTACCATTTAAACACAGTAATAATAATTTTATAAATCATACTAAACAGGAATTATTATGGAAAGAAGCTTATATTTTCATCTATCTAATGAAGCATTGCAGATAAGGCTACAATCTATAATTTAGAACAAATACAGTTATAAAGATATTGGAGAAATTCCCTAAGAAACACAATTATTTTCTCTTGGATTATTGAATTTCTTTTCACAAAGATACATGGCTTAGGCCTAATGTAAGAGCATATTCAAATATCAGTGACTGCTCCCGACTCACTGTCCAGGAAATAAGACCTCTTGTTATAAAAGGAACTGAAACTGGTAAGTTTTCTTGAGCCATCTAGCCTTACAGAAAATCACTTTTCTTCACAATGATGAAATCGACTAATCCTAAGGATTTTTCTACCATGAAGAGGCTCCAGAGCTGGAGGGTCTGAGTTCAAATCCTGGTATGGCCACAAGTTAGCCAGTTTATATGGATGAACATATGGGCTTCCCTGGTGGCTCAGTGGTAAAGAATCCACCTGCCAATGCAGGTTGATCCCTGGGTTAGGAAGCTTCCCTGGAGAAGGAAATGGCAATCCACTCCAGTATTCTTGCCTGGGAAATCTCATGGAGAGAGGAGCCTGGTGGGTTACAGTCCATGAGGTGGCAAAGAGTTGGACACAACTTTGCAACTAACTCAGCAACAACAACAAATGGATGAACACATAAGAAGCACTCAGAATAGTACAAGTGTTGATATTATTGTCATGTATGTGCAACTGGAAAAAATGAAAGAAAAAACTAGTTAAATGAGCACAGGTAAGTCACTGAACTTCTCTGATACTCAATTTACCCATTTCTAAACAGGAAGTTTAGAACAAATGATGCCTCTTATCTCTCTTAGCTGTGTCCTCTACAATCTAGGAGATACCAGACAGCCAGACACTATGCTCTGATAAATGACTCCCAAAACACTTCTCAAAAAAAAATGTGTTTTCCTGACCCTGGTCCCTCAAGACACTAACCAAGATTTAAAAAAAAAAAAAGTCAAAGTCACATAAGTTTAAGAAATGCTGTCTATTATATTATTCTCATGGGGAATTCCAAAGTGTAGCACTATTTTAAAGGCTCCAAGAAGTTCTGTTTAACTTTGTTTACTTGAGCATTTCTCAGACTAACTTTGACCATGGATAGTCCATTCTTTGCCCACTATCTTTCAGAATGTCAACAAATAAAGACACTTTTTGGAACATTCTCGACTGGTTTATAAGCCATGCTCCTTATTATTACATGCTTCTTTAAGGAGATGGGGACTTCTCAAGTTCAAATGATAATACCTACTTTAGAACTAAAAAGTTCTCGCTGAGGTATTATATAATTAGAAAAAAAAATAACTTTTTCAAGAAATATGATTAGTAGAAAGGGAGAAGAAAATAAACACCTGGGCAAAGTTACGTATTAAGAGAACAGAGGAACCTGTTTAAGAGAGCCATCATGATGGCTAATGATGTTGAGCATCTGTAAATATACTCCCCAGACCATTTAAACAGTCATTTTTATTTACTGAAACCACCCTTCCTAATTTGCCTAGTGTACTGACACACATTTGATTGGCCACCAGACTTTGAAACCATCCAAATTCAATCACAGTAGCAGTACTCACTGGCTACCTAGAGCTTAGTTCCTACTGTGCGAGTTGTGATTCTCATTAGTACTGTTCACTGATAATCCAGCTCTCCTCTCCCTCCAGGTACATGCCAAGATTGCACTATCTGGCCCCTTGCAGACGGCTATGTGGCTATGGCCAAAGATTTATGAGCAAGAATTACAAATATTTATTACTTCTGAACTATAGCCTTTAACTGTTTTTGGTAAGACAACATCACAAGGTTGTTTTACTTTGGGGAGGACAATTGGCAATGTTTGGGAGATGATGGCTGCACTGTTAGCCTGGGCTCCTATGTGACCACAATGAGTAGAGCCACTGTGAAATAATAAGAAATGTCTATATCTATATATTTTGTGTTGTTGTTTAGTCCCTAAGTTGTTTCCAACTCTTTTGCAACTCCACAGACTGTAGCCCACCATGCTCCTCTGTCCATGGGATTTCCCAGGCAAGAATACTGGAGTGGGTTACCATTTCCTTCTCCAGGGGATCTTCCTGACCCAGGGATTAAACCAACATCTCCTGCATTGGCAGGTGGATTCTTTACCACTGAACCACGTGGGAAGCCCCTATCCATATCTTGCTGTGTGCTTAGTTACTCAGTTGTGTCCAAATCTTTGCAACCCCATGAACTGTAGCCCTCCAGGTTCCTCTGCTATGAGGTTTTCCAGGCAAGAATACTGGATGGTACAGAGCTCCAAAATCTCATGTAATTTCCTAAGTGACAAAAGCACGGGGAGTACCTTTTGTTCTAATGAGGTAACCCTAAGTGCAAGGATATTCCTGGATGGGTGCTCCTGGATAGATGCTGGTCACCAGGAAAACCAGGCCATAATTAGAAGCTTGGAATTTTCAACTCTACCCTGCCCTAACCTCTTCAGAAATGGGAGAGAGGACAGAAATAAAGGTAATGATTGATCCTATGGTGATGAAACCTCCAAAGTATGGGGTTTCAAAGAGCTTTCTGTTTGGTGAACACACCCACATACTGGGAGAGTGATACACCCCAACTCCACAGGGGTAGAAGCTCCTGCACTACGGAACCTCCCACACTTCACCTTAATATCTCTTTATCTGTCTGACTGTTCATCTGTATCATTTATCATATAATAAATGATAAAATGTAAGTAACTCTCTTCTTAAGCTCTGTGAGCTTCTCTAGTAAATAAACTGAAACTGAGAGTAGGTAGTGGGAACTTCTGATTTACAGTCAATCAGTCAGGAGCACAGGAGGGAACCTGAACTTTCAACTGGCATTTGAAGTGGAGTGGGGCAGTCTTAGGGGACTAAGCCCTTAACCTGTGGGATCTGATGCAATTTCTGCATAGACAGTGTCAGAAGTGAATACAATTATATGAGAATTGCTTGGTTGGGGGGAGTGGTGGCGCACCACAGATTAGGTGACCAAAAGTTTCAGAAGTTAAGTGTTCTGTAAGTAGTGAAAGAGACACACATGAGTGAAGACTGAGTGTTATTTCCTAATCAGTCACCCACAGACACACAGTGGATGCGGTGCTAGAAATAAACTTTTGTTGGCTAAAAGCTATCAAGATTTGAAGTCTGCCTGTTAAGTGGTATAACCTAATTTGGCCTTTCCAGCCAGGTTCCACAAGAGAATTAGGCTCCACAGAAAACTGAGTGACTATCTTTTCAATTCCCCAAAGAATGGTACATGTAACTAATAGCACATATGTAACATACATTTTCATTGTCCCTATGCTTATCCTAGGGAACACTGCTAGAGAAAACAGCAGAGCTTTGAAGACTGGGTCTGCTACAAATGCATGCTACATAATTATAACTGAGTACTCAGTCCTTCCTGCTCATTAATCCCATTACAAATATGTTGGTTGCCTTTTACGGTGAGGAAAACATACGTTCCCCAGAGCCTAGGTAATATGAAATCCTCTAGATTTTGAAATTACAAAAATATAATTCATTTCTTAGCCCAGCAATTTACTAGCTGTGTGATCTCAGGCAAGTCACTTCACTTCTCTGAGCTTCCATTTTCTCATATATAAAGTGAAAGTTTTGATAACTACCTGACAAGATTATTTTAAGGAATATGTACCAAATATAAGTTTAAATCTCTTGTTAAAAAGGTATTAATGCTCTCAAATTCCCTATCCCACCCATTTGAAGTCTTGCAATTGACATATACTTCATTACCTTTCCTCTGGAAAAAAAAAAAATGTCAGAGCAAACAGATATGGTCCCTATCTTCACAGACCATGGAGTCCAAAAAAAAAAAAAAAATTACAAATTGTGATGTCCTGTGAAGGGAAGAGTCCTAGAGAATAATACAGAAGATCTGCTTTAGCAAGAATGATTATAAGAAAGTCTCTCTTCAAAGAGATGACATATAAGCCAAGATCTGAAAGATGAAAAAACACCTAACCACTCTGTCTTATCCTCCCACCTCTGTAACCCTGGCCTACCTCCAACTGTCATTTCTCTCTCCACTACTCTCTATCACTCTCCATGGGCTACTTGACCTCTGCCTGCAAACACACACAAGCCTTAGACTTCTCGATGGGCAGAAAGAGTGGTCACGCAACCTCATTTGACTTGCTATCATCTCTAGATATTCATTTTTCTATTTAACATCATTAAAGATATTTAAAAGATGACCGAAATCTTTTAAAAAATAGAAATATGCATTTACTTTCCAGAAATAACAGTTCTGACTGGAACTCCATTCACTTAAAAATACTCATTTTTTAAAAAATCAGTCATACTGCTCTTGTATCCTGAAAACCCCTTGGTACTGTTCAGATACAGTTCCCTTGTATCATTATGCTAACTTATACATATGACACATATGTGCACAGGCATATGTGTACGCTTAGTCACTCAGTTGTGTCTGACTCTTTGTGACCCGATGGACTGTAGCCTGCCAGGCTCCTCTGTCCATGGGGATTCTCCAGGCAAGAATACTGGAGTGGGTTGCCCTCCTCCAGGGGATCTTCTCAATTCAGGGATCAAACCCAGGTCTCCCACATTGCAGGCAGATTCTTTACTATCTAAGCCACCAGGGAAGCCCACACAAGGCATATAATAGATGGGAAATAAGCTTTGAAATTGTAGCTTAAAATGATACCATAGATGAGAGGTTCAATGTGTAGACCATGCTTTTTAATCAAATGCTTACTAAATGCTCTTATAAATGCTCATAACATTTCTTTGCCTGTGGAATCTAATACTTTCCTGAAGTAATTTATGGATGTCCCCTTTTTCAAGTAAGAATATTTCTATGACAAACTAAGGTCAGTTCCACTCCAAATGACTCCACCTTTTTTGAACTAATATACTTCTTATGCTCATAATTAAGAATTGTCTATTAGTTTCCCCACAAAAAGATTTTGGCAGGTCATAAAATCCCTTAATTTGCTCATAATGCACTTACGTATACTTTTTTAATTGAAACATCAAAATGCTATCCAGAGATACAGAAATTCATTCTAAGTCACTAAAAATAGCTTTTATTTAAGCCTTATGGTTTATCATAAGCATGTTATAGCTACATAATAAACATGTAGCTACTAGGGGGAGCCTGGTGGGCTGCCGTCTATGGGGTCGCACAGAGTCGGACACGACTGAATCGACTTAGCAGCAGCAGCAGCAGCAGTTACACAAGTAAATTCTGTTCCACCAAGAGTACTATAAATAAGATTGCTTTTAATGGAATGACAATAAAGATAATATCACATGATCAGGTAATTTTTAAAGAAACATTTTTGAAATCTAAATGAAGAAATCCTTAAAATATTTGGTAACAAGGATCAGTTTTAAGAAAGTGTAACATAAATGTTAAAACTTTTGGAGAAATGATAAGAGAGAAAGAATGAAAAACAAATAATTTTACTTGTATCTCTGCAAAATATACTCTTTATAAATAATAACTGCTTATAATATTTCCTTCCTACACGTATTTAAAATGATCTGAAATTAAAATCCTACTCTGAGGAATCTCATAACTTTTGCACTCTGTCATACATGCTAAATATTATCAAATTTTGAATGAAGGTGAAGCTGAGAAAGCTAGGTACATCTTCCTAATTTAAAACTATAATCAATGTGCAAGAAAATAAACTGTGTACTCTTTTAAAAAATCATGGAACATACTGCATGAGGAAATGAATATTATACTGAAATTGGACAGGCATACCAACCAAAAGCATTTCCAGATGGCAAAGAATTCATTGGAACAAGAATTACAGAAGTATATTCAAAGCAATATTCTGTCTTTGATAATTTAGAGGCAGCCATGATAACCACTATTTGTACATGACAGTCATATGAAATAATAAACCGTGCTAGCTATAAACATTACCAAATTCTGACACTATTGATTTATTATGTCTAACAGTGACATCAAACCAAACAACTGACAGAAACAATGTTACAGCTTTAAGAGCAGTTTGTCAACGATTAATACTGCCAAACGGGGTTTAGCTTTATGCTGGGACCACTTGTCTAGCAGTTGTCAATCCAAGCAAAAATTACTACTGCCACACGTCTGCTAACATAGGCCCGAGGCGCCGCTCCGTTAGCCCTCATTACCCCGATCACTGCAAATACAGATGCAAGGCCAGTCCCTATTTAATATGCGTGTTAATTATGCAAATTATTAATTGGGCTGGTGCTTGAGGACTTGTGTTTATGCCCAGATTAGAGTCAATAACTGTATCACACAGCATTCTAAGCCTGACCTGTGACAGAAATAAAGCTGTGCGGAAAGCGACATATCGCTCACACTCTTCTAGATCAGAACACTCGCTCTATACAGTGTCGCACAATGATTCAGAAAGAGGCCCCACATGGGCGACAGAGAAACCACAGAATATATCTTTTATTAATATATTTATTTGTTAATATTCCTTGCTTGATATCGTTCATAATTATTTACAACACTCATTAAATTACTTCACAAAGTCCATTGTTTCTATAGCAAAAATGGAGAACGTACTCAGTGTTAAAAAACATTTTTAGAGTTATTTTTTTCCAATAAAGCTATAGTTTTGGTCCTATTTATATTACAAGTCTATAAAGACTGTATGACATGGTATTATGCTGTAAATTTTTTTTATTTAAAAAAAAATCATATAGATTTAAACCTCCAAAGATAGAGAGCAAAGCTATAAGGTTTTTCCAATTAAAATTTACAGCAGACAATGTTGTAAATTTTATACACTTGTAATGCTTGCTGCAGTTGTACTGAAATGGGAACTATTGATCAGTATGATTTCCCAGGATACATGAAAGGGGAACAAGGTATTGCACAAACAGAAACAAAACTTTCATTTGTAAAGCTTTCTATTAGACTTTACTGCCCTCATTTGGTTCTAGATGCATCTATCTAAAGGGGAAAAAAGTAACATTCTCCTTCACAGAATTACAACAAAAGCAAAAACAAACAAAACACAAAAAATACACAGTTAACCAAAAGTAACATTGTAACCTAGTAGAAGCACAGTTTCCACACACCATCAATATGAGATATATATATATATATAAAATTTGATAAAAGGATAATTATCATTTGAAGAAAAATTTTTAAAGAAAAGGAAAAAACTACCTTGAAAATGAAAGTAAACCAAGATCAATTAGAACAACACTAGTACAGCATACACTAACAGGAAGCATGAATACATTTAGTATATTAGAAATAGTTTCTACAAATATCTTAAAGTACCTTGTAAATTTTGTAAACATAAGTTATTAGATTTATAAAGTTTAAGTTATTGGCATAAAAAACTAAAAAACTTGGTCTTTTAAAAATGTGTTAATGAAAATATCACAGGCTCAATATGAAATCAGATATATAAAAGTTCTGCCTTCCTGGACTGATTCTCAACTAAAAATAAAACTAAAAGGAAGATTCCATTCTGCCTGGTTTTGCTGCAGGCTCCCTGATGACACCTCAAACTCTTTTTGATCTTACAAATCATATAAAATAACTTTAAGTTCTTCAACCAATGAAAGTTACTCATGTCTAAAGAGCTCTATGCAGATAAGCCAGAAAGATAAAATTCACTTAATTTGACTTGGTTACCCAATGTTTGATATAGCCTAGCTCAAGATCATAAAATAACTACCTTTACTGAGTGCCAATTTTTTCACAGGCTTTTTATAACACCCTCACAAACAGACATTACTATATTCTTTATACTGAGAAAATCAAGTCTCATAAAAGTTGAGTAAACTAGTCCAAATTCATAACTCTTGAGAAACAGCAAAACTAAGAGGTTGAAGCCTAAGGCAACTTGACACCAAAACACAAGCTCTTTAGATTCAAGCCACTTGACAACTGTCCTAAAGACAGTGATTTCCAATGCCTTTAAGTACAAACGAACAGGACTATATAAATGTGAGAAGAACATAATAACATTTTATTCTTTCTGGAAAATCTGAGACAACTGAATTATAGTTGAAAATTAGTTGAAATTATAGTTGAAAACTATAGTTGAAAAATAGTCAAAACTATTTAAATAAGATATATCAAACACATTCACTGAAAATATAAAGAGATCACTAGGGATGATAAATGTTAAGCTCTAAAATTAGTGGCTTTCTTGGTAACAATTTGGCAAATATAATTTGAAAGATAATTTTTGAAAAAATTTTTGATGTATAGTTGATGTACAATATTATATCAGTTACAGGCATACATATAGTAATTCACAATTTTTAAAGGTCGTACTCCATTTATAGTTACTATAAAAAGAAAGACAAGTATTTGGGAAATAGGGAGTGACCAGTAGCTGAAATTTTTTAATACTAATAATAAATTCATGATTCATCTAGCAGATCTATCTTGATACAAATCTTGGTGCTCGAGGGATTTCTATAATAATGCCTTGTGTGTGTGTGTGTGTGTGTGTGTGTGTGTGTGTAGGAGTCAATTAATGTTACTTGTTTAAATAAATGTAGTTTTTCATGTTAACATCCTTTTATTAAATAATATTGAACATTTAAAGTATCTACTCCCTAAAGTAGGATCTAAATTTTTTTATATTATTGTAATACTTTTTAAAAATTATGATAATGTATAGGTAATTCAAGAGCTGATGAGTTATCAGCACTCACTTATAACCATTAAAATATCATTTCTTTAAAAAGTACACATAACTCAAATAATCTCAACTTTTAATGAGGATACTTAGTCCTTTTATCCAGTAAATTATAATTTTTCAACTTCAATTTGATATTGAAATTAAATGTTATACTTGAACAAATTTGAAGATGACTTTTCCTTTCTTTTCCCACCTAAAGTCATCCCAAAGTCTGAATCAGCTGGGGTCTACTGTGGCATCCATGGCTGAGTATATTTCAGTATATTCTAAACAAGTATAGTTTCTAGCAGATGGCTGGCCTTGTTTTTATAAAAATGACTGCACTAAAAATATGGTTTTTTATATTATTTTGGACCATGTCCTCTTGGTGACAGTTCCTACAAAAACAAAACATTAGTGTAGAAGTATTTTGGGCAGAGTATGTTTAGAACTATGAGCTACATTTTGAGATAAACGAGTAAGATTCTAATTTGTCAACATTATTTGTAACAGTTAATTTTTATACTTAAAAAATTCTAAATTCAAGTCATGAGTGTCATTTAAATATTGAAGTGTGGAAAAAGATGGTGAAACACAATGCCAACATGGCCAAGGTTAAGAGTGTGTCCTCTAGGTGAGCAAGTCACATACTATATATATACTGAATACACAAAATAGTACTGCAAATTGAGAAAAGGGAAAATCCAATTAGACACTAAAAGATAAGCACATCTTAATAAAAATGTTGACAAAAAAATGTTAAAACACTCTCCCTGCCTTATACTAAACTAGATTATCCAAAGGCCTAATAGGTATTACAGGCTAATTGGCAAAAAAAAGTTCGTTATTAGCATTTACAAATTCCTAAGGCAGTGCAATCCAATCATGCAATCACTACCATATACTGCATTTAGAAGCAGAGGAAAAGTTTCAGAGAAATAACCAGAGAGGGAATATTCTCATAAAAAATTATAACAACTATCAATATAACATTCCCTGGAAAAAAATTAGAATTTTGCTTCACTTTCTATTTTAACATGTTTCATAACAGCATAAAAACAATGTGATAAACCAAACAACACCCACTTTTAATGTTTCCATAGACTGCACATTAGCCAATAGTTTATTCAAAGACTGAACCAACCTCTCTTTGATATGCAATGGTATTAAAACAGCACAAATTCAGAGTGTTTAGAAACTGGAATTTCATGGCACACTACAGTACTTATTCCAAATCTAGTCAACGATTCTGAAAGCCAAATTGCCCATATTTAGTACTGATCAGCTATAACATGGAGAATGTAATAATTTAGACAACCTCCCACATTAACAGCTTGAATTTAAACAGGTAGTAAGAGGCAACATTCTACTATAAAAGAGAAAAAAGAAATAGACAATGGATGGATCTAATAATGGGAAAAGATAACAAAGACCTAGGATTCTAGCATCTGGCACTAAATGAACTTTTTTGTAAACTGAATGGCGGTTTCCAAAACTGCTCCAAGCATCATTCCTTTGCCAAGGCAGTAAACAGCTTTTATCAGCAATAATGATGGCATAATCCCAGCTAAAAAGGAAAGTAACATATGGCAGCAGCCCTCCAAATACCATCCCGACAAAGTAGGGGGCATTTTTATTACAGCGTCCACTTGCAGAAAATCTGCCAGACATCTTTCCCTTTTTTCCCCCTCTTTTTATTTATTTGTTTTTAAACAGGTTATCATCTTCTCTAAATTGAATATCACATTTGGGAATTTTAAACTAATGACTCCTCTTTCTTAAATCCTACTCACAGACATACACAAGAGAGATTGCCATAACTAGTGATAGCTAATAAAATGGAGCTGCCTATTCAAAATAAATAAATAAATTTTTGTAATCTCTAAACTCATAAACAAATGCATTTAATTAAGGATAGTGGTTCCTAGCAGAATGACTTATATACAGTGAACATGCAAGAAATAATTGATTTCAGAATATAAAAAGAGTTCTCAAGAAATTCAGGGGGAAAATACTGCAAACACAAAATCTTACTTGGTATAAAGCTGATAAACAATGAACTACAGTAAACTGCAAAGAAACATGATCTATAAATGATCTTAATCTTACTTGATATGTGTTAAAATGTCAGACTTCATAATATATAGCTCTGATCAAAACAATCTCAGTGAAGTATTTTTTAGGCCAACATACTGTTTATCAATAAAAGTGTAAAAGAGGATGCTTCTATAAAATATCTTCTAATGGCCTGTGGGGTGGACTAACGAATCATAAATCCAACCTTGATTTTCAGTGATGGACTTTCTATTTTCATTGACAAGTCAATGGCTGTCTTTTTTACCTAGGCTCTTGATCCTTTCTGGTATCTTAGAAATATTTTCTAAGAATGACAAAGATGCAGTTTTGATTCAAATTTTTAAAATGTTATAATGAACAAATTTTTAGCATCTTACTATACACTCAGCCAAATGTAAACCTTTGTTTACTTCAGACAAATTTATTAGCTGATAGAGAATCAATGAAAAAGTAAAAGAATGCTAATATCTTTGACATCTCTACCTATAAATATATTTTCAGGCTGAAAAATGTATCTAATAGCACCACTCACTGATGTGCACTACAGTTTACCACAGTGTCTATATTTCTGTTGTCAGTTTTACAGTATCTCCCTTCATTAAACCTATCAAGTTTTCCTTTTGATCATGCAACCAAGGCCAGAAGACAGATATCTTCCTGGAACAGAGCAGTCTGCCAAGTCTTTCACAAGACCAGCTTAACCTCCCTATTGATTTTTTCAACACTGCAGCCATTCATTGTTTGTGACATTTGGCTGTCGGCTCTTTAACACCCTTCAACCAAATCAATTTCATATTTTTGTCAATGCTCTGCAAGAGGATGAGTAAAAATAGGAAGAGACTTAGCATGATTTAAAATGTTGATTTTTTCAAACAGTTTTATCTTTAGTTTTCATAAGTCTTATAAACTTAATTCATGTGCTTATTTCTATTTCTGTGAAAAACAAGAAGCATTGTAAATTATAATTTTTCAGTACAATACTGACCTTATTCTTATTAATCTTTAAAAATCTCTCTTAATGTAAATGAATTCTTATACAATCACATACTACTTGACCTAAAAACACTACTATGTGAAAACAATAATGTTTTCTGTGGCTTGGATATTTTAAAAATACATAAGAAACACGGAAGGGGCAATATACACAACATTATCATTACATCATTACTGTGTTTTCAAAAGGCAAACCATGTCAAAAAAAAAAGCACAGTTCAGCATTTTGCTCATCCTTAAGTCTAAACTTCCAGTGTACCTCAATACCAAATGTCATGGACTACCAGCTGCCAACACAAAAACTTCTTTTGACATCAGTTAGAACAACATGTGAAAATCAAAGACACATATGTTTCAAATTGTGCCAAATCTCCCTTCATTCAGAAAATTCAGCAGACTCTCATGAACATAGATGGAGTTAAGAACAAAACTCAAAAGAACTAGGTATTTTTCACTTTATTTTTGTTAGTAAAATTTTAAACTACAATTTTATATTAATTAGGCTGCCTGTTTTCAGTTTTAGTTTACCAAAAAAAAAAAAATAGAGACTGAAATCTTAAAGTCACAGTAAGTGATTTATCTAAATATATATTTAAGGACTAAAAAAAACAAAGTGAGTTAATGACCTGAAAAGCCTGATTGTTCCTTTGGAACCATTATACATTATCACAGAATGCATATAATATGTAATTCGTCAAAATATATTATAACCTAATGTACTTATAGTTTACTGGCATATTAATAGATGTTCCTAAAACATCCAAATATAGCTGTACTACAGATTAAGAAAATAATTTCGAAGTGCAAAGGCAATTTTAAGAGTAAGCATTTATCTAACATATCTGAACCATTAAAAACACTAATTAATTAATAATCTGACAACTCAAATAGGGTTGATGTAGCCTTTCAGAAATATAGTGCATATACATATTTAGGGTGTTTCCAAAATATAATTTTACTTCATCAAATCCAAGACACTATCACTTATAAGACTCAACATGAATTAGTTGCTATCATAAAGGAAAAAAAATTCTGCCAATTATACCATGACAGGATATCAATTTTTAGAAGTATCCTACTTTCAAAAATGTTCAAATATAGGGAGGAAATAAACTGAGAATCAACAAAACATGGTAATGCTGAACTAAAATAATATCTACTATTGGTTCTTCACATGAGTCATGTTAAAATGTACACGTTAAATATTGGGACACAGCACTTCAAGTCACTTTGGAACATGAACATGACCTTTGGCTAACAAACTGACTCCCACATTATCCTCTGAGTCCTGAAGGATGTGCATGCTTAGTCACTCAGTCATGTCCAGCTCTTTGCAACCCGATGGACTGTAGCTCGCCAGGCTCCTCTGTCCACAGGATTTTTCAAGCAAGAATACTCAAGTGGGTTGCCATTTCTTCCTCCAAGGTATTTTCCTGACCAGGGATCGAACCCAGATCTCCTGCATTGGCAGGCAGATTTTTTTACCACTGAGCCACCTGGGAAGCCCTCGTTAAGGATATGTTCATGTATTATAAAGTAGAGCATAATGAATAAAGCATACATGAGGAAACCGTTTCATATTTGCAAATACTTCCCTGGAAAATTCAACTAAACAACTAAGAATCTTTGGAGCATTCTCCATAACAATGATTATAGGAGAAACACTTTGGAATTAAAAGGACCCATGTTTGAATAAGAGTCTGCCACGCACTAGTTACTTGATTCTGGGCAAATTGCTTAACATCTCTGAGCCTCAGTGTTTTCACTTATATAAATAGAACTAATACCTCCTTCTTAGAACTACAGTGAGAATTAAATAACGTATAATAAACATTCTTAATAGAGTATCTGCACATTGTACATGTTCAATAAATGTTTCTTTTCTCTCTTCTCACTACCAAGCTACTGCAAAACCATATAAAAGCTAACAAATAATTGACTCCAGATCAGTCTGATATACATATTTAAGATGTTGCTGATACCTCTTTGGAAATCATTTTACAATATTACAAAATGCATATGGCATCCAGCTACATATAATTAGATCCACAAGAAGATAAAGTTCCATTAACAGCAGGAATTTGTCTGTTTTGTTCACTGCTGCATCTCTGGCATCCGTAACAATGCCTAGAACATACTAAGCCCTCAGCAAGTACTTGTGAATGCAATAGGATTTCAAAGAACTTTGAACTTCCAATCCCACACTAAATTTTAACTTGGTAACAACTCAATGAAGTCAGAAGTAAAACACTATTTTCTTCCACATCTTTCATCCTAAAGCTTACTGACCACAACAATGTTAATCAGTAACATTCTAACTAATTCAACAACTATTTATTGATTATCTACCATCAGAATAAGACACTGCTAGGTACTGAGGAGAAAAGTAAGTAGTATAAGAAACAATTGCTGTCTTCAAGGGAAGACAAAAGAAAAACAAACATGAAATTAGATGTGATCAGGTTTCAAAATAAACCATACAGACAATAATTTTTCCCTGAAGTAAAAATTAAAATAATTTAGAACAAGATTAAAAAAAATAATAATAATAATGTAGAAGATTGCTAGAATCAAGAGGTCATATAATGAGGTGACTTTTAGGGGTGTAACATGCTAATCCAGAGGGACTAACCATTGTCCATGAAACAATGTGGTATATTTTAAACACTCTGCTGCTGCTAAGTCACTTCAGTGGTGTCCGACTCTGTGTGACTCCATAGACAGCAGCCCACCAGGCTCCCCCGTCCCTGGGATTCTCCGGGCAAGAACACTGGAGTGGGTTGCCATATCCCTCTCCAATGCGTGAAAGTGAAAAGTGAAAGTGAAGCCGCTCAGTGTGAAGTCTATAGATTCCAAACTGACGATTATTAGCTGTCTAAAGCAGAAGTGAAATATGTCACTCAATGTTAAGCTATGCAAGGTAAAAGAGTATCAATGAACTGGCCATGAACAATCAACACGTGAGGTCTAGAATGACTCTCGGGCAGCCTACCTTAGCACCTGTTCAACATATTCACTGATGCGATTCTGCATCACGTCCTGTGCAAAACATCTGAGTGCACAAAGATAATAAGAAACACACCTATCACAAAAAGCTATTAGAGGATGTAACACTTAATTTAGATTGCAGTAATCTATTTGTGCTTCTGCAATTACACCCATTCTACAGGTTAAGTTCATGGATTTAAAGGTGGGACAAGATAGTCTACTAAAAAAGATCCAGTCCCTAAACTGCACTTTGCTCATTTGAAAAAATGGTAAGGAAAAAAAAAAAGGTTTCTGCAAAATGAATACATAACCTTTGTGGAAAAGTTGAAAAACACAGAAAAGCATAAAGAAGAATATATAAAGAATCCTACTTTCACTACTGAGAGGTAACCATTATTTAATGTAAATGTTTGGTCTTTATTCATTCACTATTTTTTCCCTATATGAAAAAACTTGGAGAGAAAAACCTAAGAACATGTTATACTGCTACTTTTCAAACTGCTTTATAAATTTAATATACTGAAAGTGAAAGTCGCTCAGATGTGTCCGACTCTTTGCAACCCCATGGACCCATAGAATTCTCTAGCCAGGATACTGGAGAGGCTAGCCTTTCCCTTCTCCAGGGGATCTTCTATTAACATTTCCATATTATTAGGTATTCTTCTAAAATATGATTTAAAATAATTATATGGAATTCTATCACACGGACTACAGCATAATTTAACCATATCACCTGTTATTGAATATTTCAATTGTTTACAATTCTGTCTTACTTGGAATAACACTGCAAATTAAAGCACTGAGTAAATAGTGGATATAGAGAAGTTTCTCATAGATGATTCCAACTAATACACAAAAAAGCAATAACAAAATTAGAATATCTCTATTTTGCAACCCAAAATAAACTAATATAGCACTGAGTATCAAAAACTGCAAACACCACAAAAAAATAAACAAAGGCAACATACAGATGGACTACAGGCACATGAAAAGATGCTCAACATTGTTAATTACCAGAGAAACATAAATCAAAATGAGGCAATATTGCCTCACACTGGTCAAAATGGCCATTATTAAAACATCTACAAATAATAAATGTTGGAGAAGGTATGGAGAAAAGGGAACCCTCCTACACTGTTGGTGGAAATGTAAATTGGTAGAGTCACAATGGAGAACAGTATGGAGTTTCTTGAAAAGCTAAAAATAAAGTTACTATATGATCCAGGAATCCCACTCTTAGGCATATATCTGGAGAAAATTCTAAATCAAAAAGATATAGATGTTCACAGCAGCACTACTTAAAATAGTCAAGACATGAAAGCAACCTAAATTTCCATCGGTGAATGGATAAAGATGTGGTGTATATATATATATACACACACACAGAATGGGATATTACTCAGTCATTAAGAAGAATGAACTAATGCCATCTGCAGCAACATGAATGGACTCAGATTATTTTATTAAGTGAAGTAAGTCAAAAACAAATATCAAATAACATCACTTAGATGTGGAATATAAAAAAATTAAACAAATGAACTTATTTACAAAACAGAAACAGACTCAAAAGACATAAAAAACAAACAGTAATCAAAGAGGAAAGGGAGGGGGCGTAAATTAGGAGTTTGGGATTAGCAGATACAAACTGGGGTTCTGGGTGAAGTCGCTCAGTCGTGTCCGACTCTTTGTGACCCCGTGGACTGTAGCCCACCAGGCTCCTCCGTCCATGCGATTCTCCAGGCAAGAATACTGGAGTGGGGTTGCCATTTCCTTCTCCAGGGGATCTTCCTGACCCAGGGATTGAACCCAGATCTCCCACACTGTAGGCAGATGCTTTAACCTCTGAGCCATAAACTACTATATATAAAATCAACAAGGTCCAACTGTATAGCACTGGAGAAGGCAATGGCACCCCACTCCAGTACTCTTGACTGGAAAATCCCATGGATGGAGGAGCCTGGTGGGCTGAGGTCCATGGGGTTGCTAAGAATCGGACATGACAGAGAGACTTCACTTTCACTTTTCACTTTCATGCATTGGAGAAGGAAATGGCAACCCACTCCAATGTTCCTGCCTGGAGAATCCCAGGGACGGGGGAGCCTGGTGGGCTGCCATCTATGAGGTCACACAGAGTCGGACACGACTGAAGCAACTTAGCAGCAGTAGCAGCAACTGTATAGCACAGGGAACTATATTCACTAACTTCTAATAAACTATAATGGAAGAGAATCTGAAGAAGAATATATCTATATCTATATATCACTTTGCTTTATACCAGAAACTGAGACTATATTATAAATCAACTAAATTTTAATTAAAAAAAAATAAAGAAAAGCAGACATATTGATTTACCTGATATAAGAATAGAACACAATCTATAAAGCAACCCTGCAGGGAGGGAAGAAAATTTTAAAACAAAAAATTTAAACCATTAAGCCTATAGACCCAACTGTCAAATTGTAGAAAACACAAAGAGAATAGAAGAACATGTTAAACTATACCATGGGGATGTAATCAATAAAATCCAGACTGGGAAATTATAAGACTAAAACTCCTATTTTTTTTCAACAAAAAGGTATGAGGGGGAAAAAATAAATAAATAAACCAACCAAATTGTAATGGGTAGACTTTACATGCATTCATATTCAAACAAACCATTTGGATATATGATAGTAAAGAATTATTGTTAATATTGTTAATTTCTGCTATAACAGGGTGATACAGATTTTTTTTTTTTAAAGAATCCTGATTTCCTATAGGTAAACACTGAAATATTTACAAGTATAATAACATGTCTTGGATTTACTTCAAAAAATACATGAGGGAGATGAAACTTCCCTGGTGGTCCAGTGGTTAAGATTTCACCTTCCAATGTAAGGGGTGCTGGTTCGATCCCTGGTTGAGAAGCTAAGATCCCACATGCCTCGGAACCAAAAAGGCAAAACATAAAACAGAAGCAGTACTGTAACAGATTCAATAAAAACTTTAAAAATGGTACACATCAAAAACAAAAATCTTTAAAAAAAAAAAAATGTGAGGGAAAAAGATAATGGAGGTAAGAATGGGACAGGATTGGTCATGACAGGGTTGGTCAAGTTTGGGATTCTACTATTCTATCTTATGTAGTATGGCTCAAAATTCACACTAAGAAAAATCTGAGAGAGAGAACCCAAGAGTGAGCAGCCATGTGGAGGGGTATAGGGAGGACAAAGGGAAGATGTTCTGTGGGGATCATCTGTGTATGTATATCTTTATGTATGCCTGACTAATTCCTTAGTGTTAATTCCTAAAGGCAAAATATTTGGGGAAAAAATCTTTCTAAGGTTTTCAAGATTTTTTTCTAAAATGATCTGAAATTTTGTGCTAGCTTACACTCCTCCAAGCAATGTGTATAGTAGTATGCATTTTCCTCTGTGTTCACCAACATAAATATGTCCTAAGTGAAGAAACTTAAGCATAATTTGACAATGTCTAGTTTTAATGTGAACATGAGCAGTAACATTTATCCCATAATCCTACACATTACATGGTATTATTGAGCATTTATAAATGTTTCTCTGCCATATATAAAAATCATTTCTAGATCATGAGAAAATAAAAAAAAAAACTAAGTTATGGGTAAGCAATTCATCATTTTTGTTTGGATCCCACCTCACTTCCTCAAATGACACCTTCAACTCAAATAAATCTTGAAATTTAAGCAAGAGAAATTAATATTTACTTTTCTTTACAAACTTTATATATTTAGAAAAAAATCAATTCAGTGAAAATAATTAATTTCACTTTATAGTCAAGGCCTATAGCATGAATGCAACAATACAACAAAATATTGTTTATCACAGTTTTTTTTAAATAAGTCAAACAGTATAACAATATAGAATACCTGAATCTAGGAAAATTTATTTAGCATTTTTCTTTTACTGTAAATTTTA